>NW_008751671.1:713794-811495 GCF_000715545.1 Opisthorchis viverrini
AACACCGTCTTCGTTGATGAAAATTTTTAATTTTTTTACGTAAGTATCAACACAGAAGATCATTTCTGTAGTTGCTGAAATGTTCTTCAAAAGCTATTATCAGTTAGTTCTCGGCCGACATTTATTTGTGCATTAATTTGATCCTGAAGGGAGATCCAACTGAATCCCCACTAAAGCACCCGTTCCTGGCTTTCTTCAACTTTACAGAGGTAGCCTTGTTCGTCAGTTGGTGCAACTTCTGAGACATCAAACTATATCTTGTTGTGGGTTGTTGAAAACTGCTTTACATCCCACCATCGGTTTTGCCGTTTTTCATGTCCATCAGGGAGGTGCGGTCGTCGAGTTTACGCGAAACTTCTGTCCCACCTAAACTCAAATCTATCAGAGTGCGTTCCGGAATAAGATTGGGTCCTGGGTTTTTCATGATTGTCACCCCCAAACCAGACCCGTTAGCTATTTATCTAGATTGTGTGCTTTGCTGTTAGTCCTACCATATAGGAGTTTCCGTACTGCCAGAAAATATTCGTAAGTTTATTTATGGGAAATCGGATTGGCTTTAGCTTGAATATTCCTAAAACATTGTGAACACACTGATGAATGTACATTTTAAAACCAACTTAATGGGTTTCTACGGCCAAGATCCTGACCTTGCAACAACAAAAAAACGCAAATATCCTGGCCGATGATTAAAAGAGTCCATCACAGAATTTGAACTCAAGTAACTTTAAACATCTTGAAGAGATAAATTGGTCTTATCCTTTTCAACTTTTCAAAAACATTCACCTGGTCACACATCCAGTGCGCGCTTCAAAAGTAACTTGAAGGAAGTGGTCCACAACACGGTGAATGAGATTCGCTTCACTTAAACTACGGTTGATAACACTTGGAATGCTGTTTAGCCAAAGCTGGATAATTTATAACGCTCGACATACATCAGTAGGCTTTCGATTTGGCAGTTCACTAGTCCGGTCTCTGATAATACGATCTCTTTTGTTCCATGTCCATGCGTGGTCTGTATTATAAATAATTTGGTAATTACTTGTTCCTAGTGAAACAAGTCAAAAACAAACGTGTAAATACTTTTAAAACTGGTTCGATAAATTTGATGATCACTGTTCATTCAACTAAATGGAACAAGAACTGCGCTTCAACATGGATATTTAGTTTGATCGCTTTTAGCTCCTTATTACGGAAACTAATTATTCGTCACTATATCATTGATAGTCTGTTTGCAAGTAAATGGACGAATTATTGTGTTCTCAGTTGCTTACGTATTTCTTCTTTACTCATAATTTGACCAAGAAATTGGTGTTTTGTTTAGAGGGTTCATTTAAGGTCTGAACGAATGTCTATATCATTTGACTGCTTGCATCAATTTTAAGCCAGTATCATTTCCTCTTCAGTTTTCTGATACAGCCGACGGTAATTAGTGAAATGAACCTATCTGATAAATCCTGAGACGGGCAAAGTTGCTTTGTGGGCAGTCGAAATGTTTTCAGCAAACTTATGGATAGTGTAAAGTTCATTAAACATAATAGAATAAATCTGCTTGCACATAAAACCCCTGGACTTTGAAACCTAATGGTGATCATCCTTTCAACTTTTGTCCCCAGAGCACCTAGATTTCCCAATCTCCCAAAATTAATGTGGCTTCCCGCGTAGACTTTTGTTTGTGGTACACACTTGGACAGATATATATATGAAGTGGCTTTGGGCAAGTTCGTGGCGTGGCTAAACTTCCATTGCGTTCTTTGTGTTTGTAACTTGTTTCTGTGGCTCGTTATATTCAATGGCTTTAATCGTGCAGGCGTGAACTAAAAGTGGCCTTGAAACGCCAAGGAATCGATGCGCCATTTAAGTGCTCCTATTAAAAAATCAGACATGTGATTTTTATGGTTTAGCTTGACGCAAGTGTTTTAAATGAAGGTCGGCCGAGAATTCTACTTCAGTCGATTGGATGGCGGGTTAAAACTATGTTTAGTTCAATTTACCGCGATTTGAAATTAGTGTCGTCTGATGCACCATAGTAAATCTTACCAAGGGCAAGGCGTGCTGTTACCAATTGTAGGCACACTAGTTAGAGAACTCCAAATGTACAGAGTCCATTTAGGACCACGCACTCAAGGTTGAAGGCACAAATCACCAAGTCAAGGGATCTCATGTACATTTTAGCTGGCCAAAAGTAATCCTCCGCAAAAAATGTGGCTGACTAGAAGCCAAGCTACTTTAAAGATTGGAGTAGCCATTCATTTTTTTACTTGAAATTTGTTTTTTTTTGTTCGCATTCTGATTCACAAGTTTTTGAATGCGAGAGTTGGCAGACATAGGATTCCTTCTTTTGCCATAAATTTCAACTACTAGGTATTGAATAACCGGAGAAAATATTTGAAAACCGAGGCGGTCAAGTATTTTTTCACAATGTTTGAACACGTAACGCGAACTGCTTTTTTTCGAAGATGAACACTTCGGCCACTCCTTTGATTAGACTTAGGCACACTTGAACACCAAATCATTAAATTGCTAATCAACATGTGACAGCTAATTTGTCCCAGCTGAGGAGTGTGAATGTCGTTATCTCCCCTCGGAAACGTACTCATATATATCAATATCAAATTTTATCAGATACTTCGGTAAATAGTAAGGCCATCCATGCAAAATAGATGACAAATTGGTGTTGAACAGAGACTTGCTCTTCTTGGCTTAATAATATGTCAACACGCCATTTGGCCATCTATTTTCTTTCTGCCCCTTGTATCCACCATTTCGCTGTAAAACCATTAGGTTTCGTGCAAAGCGTTTTTAGTAAAGGAACGTAGGTTTGCATCCAGGTGGCGCTCGTTTTGCACGTTCACACCTTGGAAGTACAGTATAGACACAGATGATTTCTCCACCAATTTCGATTGTATACGCACCTACGCACGCATTTAAAAGTTGGGAACAGTTTTGTTAACATGTGGGTTGAGTATTGTCCTTAAGAATGTAAATTACATTGTGAACGAACTACCACCTTTGCAATTGTCAGAGCTACTTGGTCTGAAGGTTTTGTGTAGTGAAGAATGGTCGTGTTAAGCTCACCGAACATGTACTCAACGGTTTCCTGGGCTGACTGAGATTCAGCTATTTCGAGTTATTTTGGAAACATTGTAGTTAGTTTACAATTGGTACACTTTATGGAAAGCATCACGGAGTGCCATGTATAGTTCATTTATTCACCATTTAGATTACATTCATTCACTCATCAACACAATTTATGGAATATGTCAGTCATCACCACTTTCCAACTAGCAGTCGGTAATTTGAGTCGAGGGAGTTTCGAATTCTCCTCCTCAAAACGGTTGACATCTGCAAAATTCCAAGAGAAGTTGCATTTGTTTTGCTTGGGAGAAACTGGTGTTCTCTAGGAAAAGAGTTCTCATTGAACATGCAGGCCTGTTCTGATACTGGACGCCTCCAAACATGTTCGAAATTTTTGAAGGAAATCGCTGTTTATAAAAAAATCATAAACGAGAGATTCAGCTGGGTTCTGGGTGAGCCTCTCGCAAAACCAAATTAATTTGCAGATGAGTGTATATTCGCTAATTTCGTGCAATTTAGTTTCAAGTTGAACATAAGGTTGACGGAAACCCAGGGACTGCGCCTACCTGATGAGTTCCAAGAAAAGCGAAACCGGTCGTGGACTGTCGAAGAATTTTCAGCAAACACATGAGTAGTGCATTGCAAATATACATGTATTGCGATATCTTGAATACCGCAAATACTTAAACATGAGACGGCGCAGCACATTCAGTTGCTTGGAAACATCAAAACGGGGGATTCAGCTGGGTTCGAGATAGGTCTTTCGCAAGACCAAATTTGCTTGCAAATGAGTATATTTCGCTAACTAATGTCTAACTCCCTGCGCCCTATGGGTTAGGGCAACTGGGCAGTAACATTTTCTCGCACAGTTCTATGTCTACCGATGGCCCTCCAAAACTCCTGCCTAAAGAACAAGCAAACTTTGCTTGGTCATTTGACTGTCAGTTTTCTGACCAATGGACCTTATGCACCCCACTGCCTATTAACAATAGAAAAACTAACACCCTTCTAAATCCACGAGATTCTTTCTTCATAGAATCTTTTAACGCCTGTACTCTATATCGAATAGGCAAACAAACAATGCCCCTGAAATCTTATACTCCCTTAAAATTGGTGTATGTTGTATCTCCGAAACATGCGCACAGCATCGGAAATTGGTTATGCGTCTCAAAACGTCAGCGACTAAATCACTCTTTTCAAACTTCTACCCCGCGTGTCCCGTGACCCAGAGGTGATTACTCACGGGAGTTGCACTCAGACAGACCTGAATGCGCTTCGCTGGATGGAATCGCAGTGAACAGTCGTCTTTGCTCTACCTAGTTATCCAGTTCGACCAAACTCAATGCCTCTCGACATAAAAAGCAGGCGCCATCGGTCTACGCCCCGATGGACTGCAGTTTTGATGTTGAGAAGGATACTTTCTATTGATAGCTATCCAGGCTCATTCGTCAGGCAAGAAGCACTGCCAATATAATACTTCTGGATAATATAAATATCAAACTCGGTCGACTCTGCTCCTTCGAATCGCCACTAGGCGATTGATTCGGGGTTAATGCAAAGACAATCGGCAGCTTTTCTTCTGGTTGCATGAACTGTTTCTGGTCAGAGCAAACTTTCACAGTAGACGTTAGCATCACGTAACCTGGCGGCCAACACTGCAAAACAAATGTGGGTCCAGTTGGATCACGTGGCCATCAGCCACCGGTGAAGAGCTACAACTCAACACTACCGTTTGTTTTTCGGCACACAAGTTGATTCCGATCATGGCATGGTGCAAGCATGTATACTTGTTGGTTTCCCACAGGTCTTCTCAAGTCCCCAAGAAGCATGCCATCTTCGAGGAACTACCATAGCACAAAATAATCGATCTGAGCTAGCCCAACAACTCTCCGCAGTAAACCAATACTGTGGCAGTGAGCATGTGGGTGAAGCATGGCAAAATGTGATAGGAGTTATGCTAGCAGCGCTTAATGCTGCTTTTCTGACTTCCCCAATTCAACCACGAGTCCACTGGATGTCCTCGAGGTCACCATGCATGTCTGATGCCTGGAAATCCGTACCATCAAGCAACGAATACGATGGCGCACACAAATCCCTTTAAAGCCAGTGGTGAAGAGCCTAAGGAAACTCCGAGTGCTATGGTGCACATCGAAAAATATGGAGATGGATAAGGCTTTTGCTACTGGAAACAGCCGTGCCCTATATCAACTGATACGCTCGGTTGACCCTACAAAAGCTGGAGATTAGGCATACGGGCGAATGGAATATAAAAGTTGATCGCCGCCGGAAGAAATAGGATGCTAAATGTCTTCACTAAAACGGGAGAAGGTATTAAATCTAAACGGTCTTTATCCAGCCCTTTTCAAAGAATACGGAGGATCCTTAGTGGAACACCCAACAAAGCTTATTTGGAAAGAAGAATTGACCATGCCCACAGGTATTCCCATCTTCAAAGAGGGTAGGCGGATGCTGTGTGTAAACCACTATGGCATCAGCCCATTAGCTAAGGCATCAAAGGTTCTTTCTGGTCTGATTTCCGTCCTGCACGAGGATGCATCTATCATATCTTCACTCTCCGGTAAGGTTCGGAAGAGCGACGATGCTTCCAGCAACCAACAACGGCTGTGTTTTCTGGGCCAAGAGCTACATTTTAATCTGTGGACCACCAGGCACTACAGCAGTGTCTGTGGAGCAAAGGTGCCCCCATAAATTCTTGACCCTTCTTAAGGTGCTGTACGCCAGCTCCCTCGGACGCGTAAAGGACCACGAAAAGCTCTCGCTTGAGTTCACCACCTCAAACGTTATCACATATGTCTGTCCTCTTTTTCATTTTTCCTCTTCAACTTCGTCGTTGATACAACCATGAAAAGCTTCTTATCAGTCTCTAATGCTGCGAGGAAAAACTGCTCCCGGGGCTTCCGCTTACAGATATCGAGCACACAGTTGGAATAGGTCTTCTTGAATCTGACGCTGTCGTAATGTAGACAGCATCAAATAAACTAAATAATTCTATCTCGTGGTTTGGCATGAGCTTTACTCCTGCAAAGCGTAAATTGCTACCGCAAGATTAGGTGGGCTTGAATCCTGATCTTACGCGTGCGGACGAGCATATTGGGAGAGTAGACAATTTTGTATACGTGGGCAGCTGTAACAGTCCCGATGTCCCCACGAAAGATTATGTTTCCACCGGGATTTGAAAGGCCAGAGAAGTTTTTTTGAACCTCCATCACCTGTGGCGTAGACATAACATTATTTTATACGTCAAGGATGGAGATTTTATTGCTGCGGTGCGCCCCATATTATCATACGAATAAGAAAACTGGACGATGTCTGCTGAGGTCGTCGAAAGACGTTCAGTGTTCTACCATCCACAATAAATGAACTGATCACGCCCGAAGGATTCTTTTTGCAAAACCATGCAACTGGTGAAAACGAGCTGGGCGACCTCAAACAATGAATGAGCAGCGAAGTACGAAAGCCATTACCTGCAAACGCATCTGCGCTGATCACTGTCGACCACCTGGATCGGGAACCCTGACCCTCTCCAAATTTTTGGTGAAAGAAAATACGGCAGCTATAACTGTACGCACATCCTACTTCCGACAATGATGATGTTGAGTGATGAGTTATTTTGATACATACCATTTTTCGGAAGAACATGTCTCACCAAAATTTGTTGAGTTGAGAAGACATCTAAGTTTTACCACCAAATTAGTCCATAAATTCTTGTACCGCATTTAGCAACATAACGGATATCCTCCAGAATTTTCATCAAACTGTAGAAAAGGCTTCCTTCCCGGAGTTTTTCTGCATGCTAGATAGCAATGAATAACCTGAATTAACTGCTGTTCTTTAGCTACGATCAGGCCAATTAAGCAGGATTAAGATGGTTAAGAATATAGTGTTCCACTGTACCTAAAATCCACCATAACTGTGTGCCGTGGGCGTGTCGTGGACGGTTACTACGAGAATGGTAGAATTCACTTAAGATCAACCTCGCAAAAGATTGAACTTTCTTTGTTACTTACGAAACTAGGTACAAATGGAGGTGGAATCCTGCCTTCAATCGACCACTCAAACGTACTATAGTTTATGCGACTTACCAAGTAGTGGCCAGTAGTCTTGTGTCACAGTGATATTGACGTCGAGAATCGTGCAGTTTACTACGCACTACTAGAAAACCAAAAGGCGTTCCAACAATTTTTACGTTTTGGGACAACATCAGACGTAATATAGACAAAATCAATGGGTTTTACGTGCTTGTGACCGACAGTGTCCCATTTCCACATGAGAGAGCATGTGAAACACCACACAGGATAATGTTTCAGTACACTGCTGGGGAGCGAAGGGAAGGAAAGTCTGCCAAAAGAAACAAATAGCCAAATTAGTTGACGGACAAACTATACGAAGGCCAAACCTCTAATGTGTTCTTAGTGTGTTTGTTGCGTAAGCCGGAATGACGTCATTAGCCGGCGCTACATTCTTCCCATTTGTGATACTGCTAGATCGAATGGGCCACGCGAATTTTGCGTCTTCACACAAGCTACCAATGTAAACGTGACCGCTGTGGCCCCTGATACGTTATGGATCATATTTCACTTTCAATTTTGTCTGGTTCCACGGATAACTACTAATTTGAGATTTGCAGTATTTGATCTATTAGACCCATCACAGTGCGGTAATTCCGCTCTTCAACGATGCATCAAATTCAATTTAATCAGTCTTTGGAAATAGCGGACAAGTAAAACTAGATTGTGAATTTGTTTTCCACGTTTTCGTCGAAGCTAAATGGAAGGGAATAACCGGAACGATTACCTAGGCGTCCACTTCGGACTTTGAATAAGTCGCCACCGTAGAATGCCGGAATATGGCAAAATAGCTACGTGATCAGGATACGGACGGCTTTGCCTTTTTGTAAGCACTCTACAAAGAAAAATTATATGTATGTTATTTTCATTATCAACGTGATGAAATTGAACATTTCATTGTGTGAGAATTTGAGCAACATCACCGACGAATTTTATTCAGTCGGCCGCATACTTGACTAGTGTTGGAATATATGAAATTCTGATGCATCAATCCAGAATTCTGTTTGAAAGAGACCTATTATCCGTGGAAACTTGATCGTTGTCTTTGTCAGAATTAGGCGGTCTTCCGCAAATTCACACTAAGATGAGTTCGTTACTGGACCACAATAAAAAGTCAAAAAATAATCCAATAGGCAGAGTCCCCGCTAAAGATGCAACCTTCCTCAAAAAACTACTGGTATTTTGGTTTACTAGTTTCTGTTTTCTCTAGCCGGGTTATACCACTTGTAAATTCTGAGTATAAACTGAATCTTTTGGAAAATCTGTGATGTTTTTTGTGACCGGCAATATGTCTCTCCGTGACTAACATAATTCCGTACGTTTCGCTCCTCCGTTGCTGAATGATTAGATAATTGCAACCTGCTTTATTCGCCGAAATGTACATAGGCATTCTGACCATCAACCAAATAAGTGATCACCATTAACCAGAGAGTTTGATATAAGAAGTGATACTGAAGGAAAATAAACGTGCACCTGCCGCAAATGCGCATCTTACGCACGAAGTTGACCATCGCCACGTGTAACAGCTGCTGTCTGACTATACGAAATCGTTACATTTGTAGTCAAACGCAATTAACACAAGGGTGTTTCATTCATGTGCGCGCATGCAAGGACACGGAACTGTGACATACTATTCAGTAACCGTTCAAAAGATCCCGATATGATTTATGGTTTTCATCTTCTCTGTGTTTTGGTCACCTGAAGCCCGACCACAGACAAAAATGTCAGTTGCAGGGACTAAATCGTTGTGTAGCATTGGTTTGTGTGCGCATCTATGACCAGCGTGGGCTCTACAAAAAAAACTGTCTGGACTACTGAACAAATAAATAGCTGAAGTATTGACCTCTATGTTAGAACGGGCACACTTGGATTCTTTTGTCATTCAGTATTTAAGTGCATCCAGTATGTTTTTAGGAAGGAAAACGTTTAGCATCAATCAAAATTGACCGACGTAATTTTTTTTGAGTAAAAACTTCCGGTGGAAAGTTTGTTTGTCTTTTTTCACGATAGAAAATTGACCGACGAATTTTTTTGAGTAAAAACTTCCGGTGGAAAGTTTGTTTGTCTTTTTTCACGATAGACACGGTGTGTTCCAGAAGAATCTGCAGTAGTTGACCGCAAAAAATCTTTATGTTACCTGAAAAAAATTGTTTAACGTGATGGAAAAGTAGATAAACGGCACTAGTTACTTCCGAAGTTATCTATGATAGCTAGGCCACTTTTGTGGTCAGCGTAGAAAATACCTAGTATCATTCTAATCCATTTTTGCGTGACTGTTAGCTTCTTGCCTTAGCGGAGCCAATGTTGTTTGTATTCAAAATGACGTTGCTCTCCAACAAGTGGCTGCCATACTAATGTTGGCCCATGGTGTTTTGGCCTGCAGATGTACCAGTTTTGGTAGACTGATTTTTTTCAAGGTCCATAGTGAGGACACACTATGCACCATTCACCCAAAAAATAAAGTAGTTCACTCCACACCGCAATAGTATGGTGATTTTACCTTACTGCGACCAGCTACTCTATCAAAAGTCGGTACCGCAGGATTGCTGAAGCCACTCGTGCAGAAGGACATTTACTTCGAGCAGGGAGGTCATATATCCACTGCAGTCGGTAATACACTCTTGTCCTTCCAGCCATACTGCCACACCACACTTATGAAAGACTTGTTGATGTAACGCTTGGGTCGGATAGTTGGACTGCGCAAAAATGCTAAACCTGAACAAGTCCTGCAGTGAAAAATTTCAAGAAGTGTTCTCAGAACATGATACCTTGAAAAACGGCTAAGCCCAGCTAGGTGAGCAACCCAACAAGGCAAATTTCTGGAAATAAAGCATGAGAAGTACATCTTTTATAATTATTAGTAAGTGATGCAAATGCATACCACTCTGTTCCGAAACAACCAAACTTTCGAGCTTTCTTTGGAGTTTCACGCTGATTACCGAAGGAGTCCATCGGCACCTTCATTCTTATCATGAAAAATAAACGCCTAATAGTAGGTTCGACCATCTACCAAACCGCAGTTCAAATTTAACACTCACTGTTCCAAAGAGATTAAGTCCCTCCATTTTAACCAAAGATAGACGTGCGGCAAATGTATCATGCCAAATACAAAGGACAGATCATAACCAGCCTATAATACGATTTTTTCGTTTTGGCTGCCATTACGTAATAAGGAGTCGCCCGTTTTAGACACTTGAGAAGTGAATTCTAGCTTAAACTAAATTTTAGTTTGCCTATCACCTGGCATATCCATTCCATTAGCGAATGCAAGGAACCTAATACTGAAACAACGAAAGGCAATGCTCCTTAGACAGCTAATACAATGTCCCCCAGCTGTACCATATCTTCTAATCGCAGAAACACACAGCATAGTTCAAATCATTGTTAAAAGAACTGCAAGTTCTACATCATTTTTGCATTGAAGTTTTTTAGAAAAATGTGTTTAGAACTCATGAGGAACTGAAAAGTTTCAAGTTCCCAGTTTTTACCAGAACACAAAAACATTGACATATAGTCCCCATCACATTACAATGAGCACAGTTTTTTGGCATAATGTGCGTAAGTTGCTCAAATTTAGCAGCCGATTAAAAAAGAGACGTGTGGGGAGATATTAACTTTCCTTCAAAACTCCGCGCGGTTTGGCAGCAGCCTGTGAATTGATATGTCAAATCTCAACATTTGCCTGAGATAAAATCGAACATGGAACATCTGAGAAAAGTGATGATTGCACAGCCCAAAACAGAGACGAATGGGGATGTACTGTTCAGGCTTTTGAATTTCATGACGAATGCTTCGCCCTTTCACTTGAATTCTTTTTGTTCGTAGTGGAAAAAAACACCAGAATAAGCTGTGTCGGTGATACGAAAAGCTCCAGGCAGTTCCTTTACTAGGTTCTTTAGAAACCTGAAAACATCGTTGTTTCTTCTACCATTACGACTTATCAACAATACACCAAAAAATTTCGTGCCTTTTTCAAAATAACTGACTACTTTTGGTTCCACATTGCTCCTATTGGTGAACAACAAACGTGCTAACTGGAATTACCACAACCAGAGTCGTAAATTGGGCAAAAATTGATCCCCAAATCGAATTGATCATTGTTACCTTTTCCACGCAAATTTCTATAAAATTCCGCCGTTTGTGATACGCTTGCTCAGCGTATTATTTGGTTATATAATTGAGCCAGCTAGGAACCGAGCGGCAGCGGTTTTTAATGTAACGCAACGCAGTCGAAAACTGAGGGAGTGCTCGAGTTGTTACCTTCCTAAATCCTGGATTGAAGGGAGCGACAAGCAAGAGGCATATCTGAGCTGCGTTATGAGTTCCACCACACTGAACGGCATTGCCACCTCCAACAGTAGCAAAGTGTGCATAGATCTGATGAACCAGCCTTTTGACCTAAAAGTCCAGTGTTGATCGTGCTTCGGTTTGTAACCAAAATGTCATTCCGAAGCGCGCGTAACGCTATAGATCTTTAAATTTAATGATCTTGGAAAGAAGACAAACATCACAACTGTAAATCCTGGATTGAAGGGAGCGACAAGCAAGAGGCATATCTGAGCTGCGTTATGAGTTCCACCACACTGAACGGCATTGCCACCTCCAACAGTAGCAAAGTGTGCATAGATCTGATGAACCAGCCTTTTGACCTAAAAGTCCAGTGTTGATCGTGCTTCGGTTTGTAACCAAAATGTCATTCCGAAGCGCGCGTAACGCTATAGATCTTTAAATTTAATGATCTTGGAAAGAAAACAAACATCACAACTCTAGTCTTTAGGTGAGAAGAATGTGCTGCGAAGAATGCCGAGACGGCAGCCGAGATCCGACCTCTGTATTATCTTATGCCAGTGAGGTATTGTCAAACCTAAGCAATCCACTTCACAAAAAGCCCTGCCAACTAGGTGACCCAGCTTCACTAGAAGTTGATTTCAAACAAAAATCCCGGCATGTTTGATTATGACGCTTACTGGTGACGCATTATCATTGTCTTGCTTCCTGGGTAAAGATATAATGAACTGAAACAATGCTTCAAAGTACCGTTAGTAAGTACCAAAAATGGTATGCAAGGGCGAGGATTTTAGACAAATTCGAACGACAAAACTCTAAGTAAATTTGTTTACCTTCGAAATTAGCCCGATTCCAGAATGCATCGCACTGAAACGTGAGGGTGATCCCACAAATATCCTAGATGAACAAAATAACGTATCTGATGTGATTGATTTAATCCACTTCGTTTCGGAGAAGACATCGTGGAAATTTAGACTAACAAGGTAAAGCCGAGAGAGAATGGCGTAATAAAATAGAGAAAACAATGAAGTTTTGCCTTATATTGAATGATTAAAAGCCATTTCAGCTAAATGCAACATAAAAGAGCTGGATGTAAGCATTTTCACAAGACAACGATATTGTTCACTTCCATTCACGTGCTCCACAATACACAATCACCGTATCAGTTTTCGTATCACTGTAACGTACGACACACTTCTGATGTTTTTTTTTCGGGCGAGATTAGTCTGAATTTGTTTCATCGGTAAATTGTGATGTCTAAATTTGTAGACGCCGCCATAGGCGCTTGCGAAACTGGTCAAAAACAGTTACTCAAGTACAATGGCTGCTGCAGAGTACATTAAGATCCGCCGCTCATCCTTTAATAATTGTGCCGCGTAATAACATTAGCATTCATTTTCAACTTCTGGTGTTGTGAGAAATTGGAAGATAACAGAAGAATAACGGTCACTAACACAGGCGCGGTGTAGTAGGGGAGATAAAAACTATGTTGCAATATTTTTGGTAAGAATCACTCATTAACGTGGACGCATTATTAAAGCACTTTGGCATCTCTTGACGCTCCAGAATCCAACCAATCTCTAATTTCAGACTCAAAACTACTTACTTAAAACATTTTATCCTGCCTAAGTGTAAGATAAACACACTGCTGATCAGCCGGTTGTAGCCATACAATTAAGCGTCTACACAACTAGCCGTGAGGTGGCGGGCTCATCAGTCCCTTGAGTTAGCTGAGCTGCGCACTTTTGATCATGCAAATAAGGATGGAACACAAAGTGCACTGCGTCTCGCATTAAATGACTTCACACGTAGCACCAAATCCTAACTGAAATCAACACCGAATGCAGAAACTTGGTCAAACGTGCCCTACATAGATTGACCTTAATCAGGATATAACTTGCAGGCCACAATTTTTTTACTTTCACCGAAATGAAAATGCCAAACTGGGTCATTTTGTTTGGACGCTTTCTCTTCAATATTGTGAGAATCGGCTGTGAATTTACACTTGGCTAAATGACCACAGCATCGGTTCGCATTGCAGTAACACTGCTTTTGTAAAGCTAACTCCCATTTAAGTGTGCTAGTTTCTGTACTGCCAAATTTGAGTATGGCCCTTTCAAAGCTGCCCAAAAGAGCCGCGGTTAGGATACAAAGAATTATTCTCATTCAAAATTAGGATTCCACAACAATATGGACGAAGATTAAGTTGTCTCTCAAAGTTATACTACTGAAAAGAAATCAACCTCAAATAAGGGAGGCGCATCCATTAATCCCGTTTTTCCACAACGGGATCCCATTGATAGAATATCTTGAGGAGAAAGCTCGGCCAGAAATCTATGTATATAGTACAGTCTGCCATGAATGGCTTAGACCGCTAACATAGTTCAAACAGAGCGAATATCGACTGGATAGACCAAAATGTCATTGGTGTTCAGATACCCGAATTGTCCTGACAGTAAATGTAGTTTCTACAATTGGTTTGACTCATCAACCAAAGGCAAGTGAATTCGCACCCTTATCTGGCCCCATTTTACCAGTCGAAATCAGGTTTCACTCAGAAACAGGGTGCACTCGTCTATACCCAACAACCTCAGAAGCCTCAGATAAATCATAGTCTTCCATTTCATATTAGTATTTGATAAACATCGGTCTTTTTAACCTTGGTGAGTTGCCTGGGCGCTCAGAGGCTCCTAGAATGGACACAGACAAATAACCGTGTTTACGCCTCTGTTTGTGAGACAACCGTCTGAAAAGTATGGTGGGTTAAGCACAGTATCTACCCGCGAACCTGCCACTTCAACCTACATATCAAGGATTCAGTTCCTGAGAAAAAGTTGAGCAGGTCTAATTAGAAGCCTACTTCGGAAGCAGTCAGTGTCACTGAGTGTATGTGAATATGTAATTCTCAGTTTGTTTTGGTTTCATGTCACAAATCAGCCTGATTCAGCCAGAAGTTAGGATGTGAGAAAAAACTGAATTTAGTGCAACGAGATTTAAATTGACTCACAAACAGGAGAATGGAATCACCTTCAAATGAAATGTCACACATGGGAAAACGGTTTTGGTGGTCCCACTAGTTGTCTTCTTTAATGAAGAATAGCGGTGTTTCTAAAACGCTTGCTTAAAAATACACTTTTGGATGTGCCCGTTTGAACCCTTGGCCTTCACGGCCAACTCGGGTGCATAATCGGCTTAGAAAATATGTCCTACTTCGAGGACGAAATATCCCCTCATAGGAATACTCCCCGCTGAGTGCGGATACAACTCGCTTGCTTGCCTTGAAAACAAGTCTGAACAGCATTTGTAAACAAACAACACTTGTATCAGGTGCACCTGTCTTGAAGGAGGTCGAACACGTTAGACCACGGAGAAATGAGATAAAGCATGAGATTGACGTTTCTTTTATTCGAAAAACAGTTGTAGCAGTTCTGCTGACATGGTCAAACTCTCACTATGGAGTGTTCATTTACGGTTGGGCAACGTGAACTCCCTCATAACAATTTTTAATTGCAGCCAGAATAGCAAAGTTCGAAGGCGGTAATAATTTATTGACACATTGAGTGGGTAGAAGCCTCTAGTCACAAGAGGTACTCCGGTGATTAGTGGTGCACTTATGGTGGGGTTCATTTAAAACTGCTTGGCTCTGAATTGAGTTCGGTTTTCTTTCAACCGAAAACAGAGCTTAGTGAAAGCATTCCATGCGCCGGAACGAATGCAGAACCACGTCAATTGTACTGCGTCCAAACACACACAGTTGAAAGCGAGTATGTTTACCTAATGGATGAGACTTTAGCAGGTAATGGAAAGCGAAGCACCGAGAATTCTGTTGCGGCTTGGATTTATGGTTTCAGAGAGGCAAGTTCGCTTAAATTTCTGCTGATCGTAATGTATATTCTCACTAGATGCAAGGGGAAGTTTATGCAACGAACGTTTTTCATACGACTGGTGTGTTTGCCAAAGCTCACTGTGTTATTTTCCCATGTCTAAGGAAAACCAACATGAATGTCACATGAGAAAACGTTTTCAGGAAACTGCCGACTACCCGATGAATTGATGAAAATGTTCAGTTAAAAAAAACCGTGCCCATCAGTTCAACAAACCCTGCTTAAGCGAAACAGGTCTAAATGAGGACTTTGTATTTAATACTAAAATTGCAACAAGGATATTTTGTCGTAACGAACTGAAAACTAATGTCGAATAGATAAAACTCGAAAGCCGCTGTGCCACTGATAGTGTCATCATGATACGCTTTAGGTGTCCATGATTTACTTACGAACGTTCAGATTTTAAAGGGACAGTTTGGACATCCACCTTCTAACAGCAAGAAGACAAAGTTAGCAGCAATTGCACGTGATCTACATAATGCACATAAGTTTAATCACCTCATTGCTTTTGACAACTACACGGAGAAGACAGAGACGGGTAATTAGGTCTGACCTGATTTCACTAACCGCCAGTGTAAAAGACACACGTGGATGTAACCGATATACTTATCCAAATACACTGGACAAATTCAGCAGAAAATCGGTGCTGTGGTAGAGAGGCCGGTTAGGTCGTCAGCTTCTGCGCCCAGAAAATCGTTGCAATAATAGTAAAAACTATTACTAGTTACTGAGAACGGGTCGCACTGATTGCTCAACACGTTTGGCAATGCACTATTGAGACAGACTGTTTCAGTGAACTTAGACAAACCGCCTGGAAATAAGGTTTTATGACTCAAAACCCGAAAGAATCTTATAAATGATGAATTGTGTGAAGAACAACTGCATTTGCTTCTCCACTTGATTTGCAACTAAATAGATTCGAGTGATCACACAGGACAGTTGTTTACTAAAGTTGTTTGTGTTTTCTGCAAGCACAACAACTTTACTTAAATCAAAAATCTACCTAAGCTAGTTCAAACGTGGTGCAGAACTCAGCATAACACTTGCTGTTTTGTTTCTAATCCATCTACGACTACGTCAATAACCTTCCAGCGGCAGCAAAGAGTTTGATGTAAACCCCTGAATTCTGTGACACTTTATGATAGCACTTAGGCGTATTATTGCTAACCCAAATTTCCTGATGAATTTGCTTCCGCTGAGATGTATAAAATACATCTTCGAACGCACCCGCAGGTACAAATATTTATTTAACCAGAGACATTACTACGGATTAGCGTCTCGGCTTTCTTTAAATCGAACGGGCTACTGCTTTGCCTGTAGTGTGAGTCCAACTCGACAGTAAACATGTTGTAACCGTGAATCTGGACCACTATTTTCCATTTGCTGCACAGCGCGCATAACGAATCCACTTAGGGGATGCTCAGTACCTGGCCCAAGTTAGTGTTTCGACCTTTCTTAACGTACGATTTTGACGTGCCAACCATCCAAACTCAGCATGCAATAGGTAAACAGCGGCCTCGAATGGCTAGAAAGCTGAATGACCCAGAATGAATGGGTGCAAAAACAATAAACATTCTGAAGTTCTTGCCGACGTTGTGCACACAATGTCCCACAAACCACGGAAACAGAGATACATGTCGCACATCTTACCTCACATTGTGCTGTCCTACTTTCTGCAGGTGATTTGTTCCATCTCATTCGTTGGTCATTTTCCACTCGTGCGAAACTCAAATTAAATTACAGAATGAAGAATGTAGCAGAAACTAGAAAATATTTTGTGATTTGACACCGCTTGTCTTCTCACAATTGGCTAGATGTTGCCATTCGTCCATCATCTACTTAAGATAGCATGTTAAATGAGTGAATATACGGCCAAATTGAGGCATTTAAATCGTATCGGGTTCTGAGAAGTCAAAAAGACTGTCAGGTACTCAATCGAAGGGTCCACTCTGGTGATCCATGTTTTGTCAAAGCCCTTATGGACCTGGTTTGGGGTTCCTCGATCCCAACACACACACACCAACGAATCAGGATCCACAAAGTTCATTTTTTAATCAAGCAAATTACGTACTACTACTGAAAGGAAGAAGACCTTCAAAGCGGAGTTATTTATCAAAAATGCCAGACGGCAGGTTACACACTATTGGACAGGAAAGCGAAACTCTCATTTGCATCTTATTTACAAAAACAGGACATTGATCTTCTCTTGAACGCGTCTTCTTGAACTTTCCTGGATATTCATTGACTGCAATCATTCATCGCTCCAATCCA
Organism: Opisthorchis viverrini; assembly: GCF_000715545.1. Lineage (NCBI taxonomy): Eukaryota > Metazoa > Platyhelminthes > Trematoda > Opisthorchiida > Opisthorchiidae > Opisthorchis > Opisthorchis viverrini. The sequence continues at coordinate 731,400 of NW_008751671.1, forward strand.
AGCAAATGTTGCAAAGCGACTTCAGAAATTCCACAACAGATCTCCCCTTTTCAAAAGACATAAAGGCGAAATTCCACGAGCGACACATACTACTCGCGTGCCTCCCCGTCAGTACTATCACCGTTACACTACTACATCAGTAATGAAAATTCGGGATAATAATTTTGGTCACACGGAATGTGTTTACGAAGTGGCCGAGTGTTTTACTAACAGGCAAGGTTTCGGAAACATTACTCTCCCCTCAAATAAACTGCAAAAAACAAGACTGACTTCATAAGGTTGCTCGATTTACATTTCAATTTAACCCATAATGCCTATGAAAACTCTGGGCAGCCCACCATAGGTCCTATTCATTTTGAGATTCTTCGGGACTTTACTTTTACTTTAAGAATATGTATGTGAATTTCAGCTGATTCTCCGTCAGAACCAGTTTAGATTTCACATTTGACAAGGAGGTACTATCCACTCGTTCTGCATGATATGTTCGAAACCAAAGCAGCCCACTTTGGCAAAACTGTTTACAGATTTTGTACAGCTCTAGCTCTCCATATCTTTCTTAGTAGCAATTTGAGCCTCATGACACAGTGCCCGTGCCAAATCAAAGTAGAAAAGCCAATAGTGGTTTGATTGCTCCCGTGTAATCGACACAGCGATCCCATTGTTTGCTAAGCTGAATTATCAGCACAGTGAGTATGCAGGCTCTATGATTACGTCTACTGTTGGACATCACCCATTTTGACCACAAACTCAAGTCCAAGCTAGTAAAAGAATGCTGTAATGGGTGACAAAAAGCCAACTTGTTTCATAAGATTTTACGATACTTTTGGTCAACAGCGATGGAATCAAAGTTCACGGTGTAGACAAACTTGCAAACACTTGGAGTAGTCACATTCCTCCCTCAAATACAACTTAAACTCCAAGAGAACGTAGTTTTGGGTTTACTGACACATTGAAGCGTAAACCCATCACTGATGGAGGACCAAACTGCAAGAAATCACAGAAAATCAAAAACGGAATTTTGGGATTGATTCAATGTCGGCATAGTCGAATTCTCCTTAGCAGGAAAATGAAAATAAAATGAATCCACAGAGTGATTTCATCCCGAGCTGTTTGACTGAAGGCTTGTCTGCCATGTCTTGACAACTGCCAGTGTCAATCACCCAACCACATGGAAGTCAAGCATCCGTCTTCGCTGAATTATTAAACAACACAACACAACAGAAGGATGGCTGAATAATTCTACTAACCTACCTTGCAAACCGTGACGTAAAGAGAAGGGATACGCCAGTCAATCAAGAAAGTACACCCCAGAACAGATTTTCATCATTCTTGTCGTAAGACGTGAAACTGAAAGTTTTCCAAGCTATTGATTGATTTGCTGGTAGTGTATGCATGTGTATCGTGGGAAAATGCGATACCACCTATCCAATTCTGCCAATGACGTTAGGTAGATTTTGAAAAAAAAGAAAATAAGTTACTCCAGAACTGCAAATATCTATCATTTATTCCGTCACTATAAAGCTCACTGGCCAAAATGCTGGGGAAGAATCCTGACTGGTTGGCACGCTATAAAAACATGGCAAGATGTCGCATTGATGTGCAACAAAAAATGTGATTCCCCATTGAGTAAGCAAATGAGCTGAAAATGCAATAGCCATTTTTAGATGCACAGATATGAATTTATATTAGAATTCAATTAAGTGGGTGAATTAATCATGCGACTACTTTTTTTCTGCATGTCTAACAATCCCAGTGATACTTTGAAAAAGGCGCAAAAGTAAGCATATCGTGCGGTGTTTTTACTACTACCGGTGACTATTCTCAAACAGGGAAATTAGGAAGAATTTTCCTGTGTGATATTAATTGATTATGACGCTACACGGGGTATTCATTTTCAATATGGCCTACACATGTTCGTTATTACAGTGATACTTTATGAAAATCAGAATCTACCGCTAATTCGGAGCAAACCGTAAAGCATAAGTTTGCCAACGTTACCTAATCTTCCCTCAGGCATCTAGTTGCACCTGTACACAAAGTCAATCAAAGCAACTAATCGCCGAAAATATCGTAAATCAAACCCCCTAGCCTGCAAGTAAAAGTTATTGATTAGCTTGAAATTTGCAAAGAACATGCATCTACACAATGATTTTACGCATGATTCAATCAACACTACACCTGAAAAATGAATGACACGATGGCAAAGCCACAGTGGAGTAATAAACAAATAGGACTAACCACATGCTGGAAGGAGCCAAACTTGGGGTGCAAGATATTTTGCGTGTTGGCATCATGAGCACATTTCATCGGTCACTCTTGTGATATATATATATATGGATATTATGTAAAAAAAAAGCTGGTAATAAGAGTCAATTGGTTTGTAGTCGGTGCATGTGGCGTGCTGACCTTTGCACCCAGCGAGAATTCCCCATCTGCGCTCAAAACTTAAGAGTTCCCAACTCAAACCGCTCATCCTTTACCTTTTGATCCAACATGACTCATTCTCGCTGAGTACTCATATCAGTGATTTGTTTCCATGTCACATGAATCATTTGTCTTTCTAATCCAGTTTTTTATATGACACCTGTCTGTGATTTTATACCAGTAACCCCTATTTTGCAAATGAAATGTCTATTCTAGGTCATCTTACTTTACAGCTGTAGGTCTTCTCTAGTTTATGCAGGAAATGGATTTTTCAGAGCGGTCACAGTGATTCTTCCATCTAACTAAAATGTTGTTGGGAGTCAAAGGACACATCAATCACCAGCGATGAAAAATGCAGTGAAAAAACTATCCTACTTCTAAGCTATCAAAGGATTCGAAAAAGACCGTCGTCTCCACACATAAATGAACATCATTGTTGTGCCAGCTGACAACTAAATTCAGGGAACGGCTTGGACAATAACATAGTCAATCAGTTGGAGCACGTGAGTCCATCAGAGCATTTTTGATGTTATACCTAGCATCAACCGTCGTAATAAATTTGGCGCACCAAAACTTCAGCCAGAACTGATTACAGCCACATTGACAGGAAGAACGGAGTTCACAATATCGATTTAAGTTTACTTAACCTGTAAGTCAATTGGAGGCCTAATATACAAATTATTTGGCGCAGCCAGTTAGCGATGCACGTGAACACCGACTTGGCCCGTAAACATGCTCGCACATAAGTCTGTAACTATGGGTGCTAGAATCCTGATTTCTTAAATAGTGTAATATTTATTATTTAACACATTTATGGTGAGTACGAGGATCTTTTCGTAAGTATTTCATGGTGCGATCCGAGGGTGGTCTCATCACACTGAAGATCACTCCCAAGCTGTATTTAGCGCCTGTCCCACGTGCAGGCCAAGATAGGCTAAGATAAGCTAAGATAGGCTAAGATATGATAGTCTAAAAATTTCAGTAAAAACGAACTCGGCCCAAGAGCTGCAGTGTATAATTTATCATGTACGGTTCGGGCGCTTATTTCGTAAGAGCGCTCAACGCCCATATGACTCACATAAAGACGAGTGACACACCTCGCTGCACATAATTTCGAAGCTCCATACTCCTGAAATCAGATAGACGATAGTCAAGCAGCTGTGTTGGGAAAACTGCACAAACTTATTGGTCTTTGATCAGGTGACTGTTGATGTTTTGTGATCTTTGCGATCTTTTCGAACAGTTCTTTACGCTGTAAAGTCAGCACACACGTATTCATTCAGCTGAAGACCCCGATAAATACAAAGATGAATCGGGGGCAGAACAAACGGGATGGCCCCGAATAATTAGGAAGCCATTGTTAAGGAATAATACCTCAATGAGAAGCTAGTGACCTGGAGAAGAAAGAAGTGTGATCAAATGGCGGGTCAAAAATAATCAGATGACACCCCAATCTAATGATTACTCGGATCAACTGGAGGTTTCGAAACAGCGTTCAGTCAAACTTCTTTTGAGGACGACGAAAACAGCTGCGCCATCAGAAGGTGGTTGTTGTCATGCTTAAAAGGCAACACATTAGGAACACCCATTGCATGCCAAGAATATAGTACGGTCAACAGACAATTACCATCAGATTTCAAAGTAAACGAGATGTTTTATTTTATGCATAAAACATCAAGAATATCTCAAGTTGAGGACCATAAGCCAAAGGAAACTCTAGTAGGCAACAAATCCCGCCCAATGATAGTTTACTTGTGGCTTTACAGCCTGATACTGTGCACAGGTAATCCGAAATCATATCACGGAACTACTGAGGGGTATATCAGCAGTTCTTTGTATCGGAAAGCAGGAAGGGTTGCCCCGGGCATGGTTCTAATGATTTTGGCGTAGTGAATACATGGAACCCTAGAGCACACGTGTATTCAGAAGGCTGATGTTATCAAGAATAAGCAAATGAAGTTTGGTATGACTCAAGATGGTTCACCAATTTCCAGTTAGAGAAACCATACTAAATGTATTGTAGCTGGTTGCCAGGTGACAAGCAGGATACAATAACCCAGGTACCCCCGAAAAGCAATCGTCGAGCTGGGACTACAGCCTAAAGCAGCAAGGTATAAACACTGGCTGTGGAACTAACGGCTACGTCTGTTCTTCCGAAGCGGTTCTACCCGAACATACCTGACCACTTAAAAATGGCATCGTTTTATCAATCATCGGTTCAATTCGAACTACTTCATGGATCCACCCATCGGTTTCAACCAATGAAAATATCAGCAACTAATCGTAATTATTTACTGGCGCAATCGGTTGAGCGAGTAAAGATTCCTGCTTATTATGTAGCGGCTACCGTGGTGCTTTAAGCAGACGTAGTGAGTCGATGTACAGCAGCTAACTTGTGCACGCAAGGTTCCATGGTTCCATCCTCTTTTCAGAAATAATTGGTATCTGCGTGTTGGAAGTCTATTTGTGTACACAGAGCAAAAATATGAATCCTAATTTCACACAAACGACAACAGTGAGGGTGAGTGTATCATCTTAGTCGGGTGATCTGTAGCAAAAACCCGGTTTTCTGTATATGGTGTACGTGGCTGAATTGTCATTGCTCGAGTTAGGTAAATCTCTCCCATCAATACCTCTTGTTGAAGATATCTGTGGGAACATTAACCTTGATGTACGATTACGTTCCAGATTGCTGGTTTAGAGTGGGTCTAAACGATCCTTCCCAAACTTTCCTGCAATAAGAACCGAGCGTTGTAACTGCCCCCTTTAAGTTATGCTTTGATTTATTGGCGACTGTATTTATCATATTTCTACATCACAGTCGGGCAGGAAGTGAATCGATCGGCGGGTAGATGCCCTAGGAACACAACAAGAATATAGATGCCACATATATCATCGATCCTGTTGCTGTGGGATCAATAAAATCCTTTAGCCAAATTCGATGAACACTGTGCGGTTTAGCAGCTGCTTCAGTAGAAAAAATTTAGTCATCTGAAATTGGTCGAAATTTGAAGTAACTTTAAAAGGACCTGGGTATAACTCTTCAATTTCATTGGATCAGAATGCAGTTACCCAAAGAAAGTTGGCTTAAAAATTAAAACCAAATTAAATAAGAATGGAAATCAGGGGAGCCAAAATAAATTAAACGTTGACAATTGAGTCCATATCACTTATGAGAAGGTGAAAAACTGGGGAAGCAGGGGACTTTTGCCGTTTGCTTCTGCATAATTGTAAAGATACAATTTGTAGTTTGATAACCCTGCCAAAAAAACAATTCCACGTTTCCATTTAATCCGCTTGGTTCAAGGGAAGTTGGTAGAGAAATCTGTGGTCATTTCACGCCAATTATGGGCTCATACTATGTGGCACAGATTTATCCATAACCATTCGATTTATTTTTCCAGGCTGCATCACTATCTCTTGATTCTTTAGCGCCAACAGCTCTTGAGGTTAGACGTATTTAATGTGTCCCGATGCCCCGCGATGGATTTACGGTCCTGGCAATGTATTCAAGGAGCTCGAGATAGCTCAATGGATAGGCCGCCAGCCCGTGGACTGGACGATCCATGTTTTAAACTCAGTCTCAGTATCCCGAATGTTCATCTCTGGGCTTGCGGGACATGGAACTATTCTGGCCCCCATATGTCCTTTAATTAACATAGCAGCTAGACACAGAAAGTATGCCACAACGACTCTTAGTAGTAGTAGTAGTAGTAGTACTATGTGCTTAAGCAAATATTGGAAATATTTAGATAACTTTGATTTTCTGGGACTTCTTAGTCTACTAAACAAGTTTATTTAAGCTTTAAATGCACTCTTTTGTCAAAAAGTGTCATGCTTTTGAATTAAATAGGATGGGTAAAACTTGCTTCACATGGCCCTTTTGCTTGAGCATATAAATTCCTATACAGTGGGCTTTTTATAGTATATGCACGGTCGGTCTGTAAAAGAAGGCTAGCGTATCTACCGAAAACCGCCAGGTGCTAACCTCCGTTCCATTAAATATTTGGATTCCAGAAGGTCGGAAAAAACCTGTGTTGTGATGAGTTGGTCGAATTTAAGCAGAGGCGTATCTAAACTGCGTAGTTGTGAATTTGTTGTTGGTATTCACCTCGGAAATTTAGTGATCGCCCTAAGAGCTTCACAGGTTTGGGGTCCTTCCTCCAATAGTCCAGTTCTACATCTCATTATGTCGCTGTAGCCAAGCTTCACTAATCTTTAAGCGTTCATAGATGACTTGTTTTTCTGTGTGAGTCTACTTCGGTAAAATCGCCGCGAGAAATTTTAAATTAAATATTAAATTAAATTTTGAAGTATTTTTAAAGTAATTTTTCTTCTATTTATTGAAGTTCCTAAATCGCTATAGGAATGTTATAGTTACTTATCTTCCAGAGGAAACCCCACCGCCAAACCTAGTGCAGTCTCTGGCCTAAACCGGCTTTTCATGTGTACATGTACATACTAGTACATACTACTAGTATATACATGTATATACAAAAGGACTGCTATGTCAGACAGCTGAAGTGTTCCTCTGTAACATCTGCTCTATAAACAGTACCGTTAGCCCCACCCGTCAACTCTTATCTTATTCCATCCCATTTTCTTGATTTTTCAAAGACTCAAATTTCCGTTGATCCTAGAAAACTTTTCAGAATGCACCCGCACCCATAAGTGAGCATGAGATGATCGTTTGTGCGACTCCCACAAAACCTATAAGTTGTTCCAACCACCCAACCTGACTCCTACGCCATAAGCAAGCTCCTCTGTTCATTGAGTGATTACTTATTTTCACTAGCTTACATTTTTTGCAAGTGCCTCTTCGTTTTGACACGTCTTTTGACCCCATGTCTTGGCCACTCGACCAATTTACATCATCTTTTGTCCAGGCCATAAAAATCATGTTTACCTATACAGAAACATCTCCTAAAAGCATCACAGTTGCTTCGGTAACTGTTTCCACCGATTTTGCATTTTATTCCATCCCTTTCATTCCGTTCGCAGGTAAGTTACTTTGCTCCATTTCTAACTGAGTGCATTTATTTTTTAACAACACTAATGTTGACTTATTCCCTCTCGACTATTTCAGCTGCCCGTTTGCCCTTAGATTTACGGCTATTCAGTCCGGACCATGAGCGCTCCGAATCTCTCCCCTATAGGAATCATTGTTTGGTGATTGTCCGACATAATTATATTAATCCCTTGTAATACGTTTCTTTAGTCACATGCTGCCCACATACACTCTCAATATCTAAACGGACTCCAGTCCTTCGAAATCTGTTGATTCATCCCATTCCACCAGTAATTCCTGGTTATCTTTTATATTTGGATTCTATTTCCCAAAGAATCCGTCCGAACTTGGGATGCTGCTATCCTTCGGACTGGGGTCTTTCCGTCTTAACCTTCCTTGCCAGATCAAATTCAGAGGTATGAGTTCAAGTAGAACATAAGGTTGACGGAAACTCGAGGACTGCGCCTACCTGATGAGCCTCAAGAGGGGTGAAACCGGTCGTGGGCTATCTAAGAGTTTTCAGCAACCTCGTGAGTAGTTTTTTTATGAAAATATGGACTACCTTCCCTCAATTGACCAATGACTCAACCCAAACTTAGCCTATGTTAATTGATCCTACTAATATGACCACAATAAACCCCAGTTGAAAATCGCGCCCTATATTCATCTGTTTGTTTTAAACACCTACATATTTTCGGCCACCAAGAATTCTCCTTCTTGTTTCCCCGAGACGCTAAGCTTCATAACGCTGTTCCATTTTCCCACTTCCAAACCCTAGTTGTTCAAGCCCTGAATCCTTGTTTGCCTGTTCAGACCATCCAGAAACAGCGCATCCTGTGTTTATTCGTTTTCCACGCATACTGCTTTGTTGGTGTTCTTCTTTGTATTTTTAGGTTTATTTCTGTCTTACACAATCGGCCTTCGATTGTGGGTTCCGTTTTCCCCTAAAGCATATTTATGTAAGAATTAAAAGCAAAACTGTGTCCTTTAATTTGGAAGCTCTGTTCTCCATTCACGCTGGCCAAATAAATGTAAACAGATAAGAAACACCGGATTCAAAATTTATTTAACTGCTTTCTGCTCTTTCCGTTTTAAAGTTAGCAAAATAAAACATCGCCATATGGCCAAACTTTCCGCTGTGTTGCGATTCAATCATGCGTGCAAAAGTGTCTGTTCCGCTTCGCTGGACCACGTTCGCCTAGCAGCAATGCATCTGTGTCCTCAATCTTATGATCCTGTCTACCTATCTAACAGGCATCAGCCAAGAGTCGTTGCTGCTTTGGAACGGACTACCTGACATACAGTTGCTTCCCTCAATTTTTCCCCAGGTCTTTAAAATGCTGACCAGACAATGATTTTTAATAAACGCGAAACTCCCCCATTCAAAATCGTCTCAAATTAGCTCAAAATCAGATGAACAACTTGATTTGTTTGATAGCTGATTTCATTTATTGGGTTCTGTTCGAAAAGTGCATTTTTCTTTTCATAGTTGATGTTTGTCATATTCACTCAATAGAGCCAAATATTTGAGGAACTTTCATATAAACTACCAGTGTGTTACAAACAATAAACTTGGGTAGGAAAGGTGACCCATGTAGGGGAAGTTTTGTCACTATAACCTGTCCGGAAGACATACTAAAATAAAACAACCACTTCGCGTATAATTGAAACACCATTCCAAATAAAAATGGTTAGCAATGAATGGAGGTATGTTCATGTGTGAAACATTGCGGACAACTTACTGATTCCATGGATCCCCTGAATCAATGTGTGGCTTCTAAAATGAGAGAGGACCATCCACTGAGAGAAATGATAAGATTCATAGAGGAAAAATCTCTGTGGTGCACTTCACTCCAAGATAGATCACCACCTAAAAGGGCTGAAGCACCACCCCTTATGATGTAAATTTAACAAATGTGAGAATTTTACCAGTATTCAGTAAACGTATTCCGGCGCTTGCTAGCTTACATTCATTTTTATCCGAAAATTAAGGGATTCCAGCGGGATTGCCCGCTCTACGAAAAACGTGTTTTAAGATCTGTTTTCTACAGTAGTTGCCTTCAGAGGGAAAAACCATACCCTTCTGAAGACTTTAAAACTGCAGTGTTCCATCTCATTATATTATCAATCTCGCTTGTTTTGCTTCCGCATTTGAAGGCAAAGTATTAAATGTTCATATCTTATTATTTATGCCTCTTTCCTATGTTGATGGAATATATCAACACATATAAACGTTCCTCAACTAATCTGACCAATTGCGTGTTTGTTTATGAATTTTTCTGTTTGTTTGACCTAGATCATTAGCTGACTTTTTGTCTTTATGTGCAAGTTCTACCCGAAACAAAATATTGACAATATATATATAGCTCCATCTAGTGTTTCGTTCTCAGAAATGGTCATCAAATGTTTCCACTTTGAAGTCAATCCTTTTCGAATGAACCCGTTTAGTCATCTTCGTGATCAATCTATCTTCGAGTGTTCCGATGAAAATATAGCGTACTTGACTTCTTCAGAAATCTTTGTTGGCAACCAGACGACCATCGTAACAGAATGTAGCAAACAAGCGGAAAACGGCACAATTAATTCCCTTCGGATTCCCGAGCTTGTTGCTAAAATCGGAAAAAGATTCACAATGGGGCCTTTAGGCTCATCGTACCAGCCCTACAATAAATGGTCTTAAAACTGACGTAAAAATGTGCAGCAAAACATTTCGAGTGTTACTTCTATGAAGCACTGGTTCAAAAGCTACTCAAAGGAACAGCCATTAGTGTACAGCCGAAGCTTGTGACAAAATTACGAGACAGAATATTTTGCTCTAACTTCGAGCAAATCGACTGTATGAGAAAATTTTGCCATATTATTGGTGTACATGCTATCATCAAAAACTGCTCCTTACAGAAAAATCTGCCTCCAACGCCAAGAAATTGTCTTCTGGACAAAGTAGATTTCAGGTTTACATCACTCTCGTTTGAGCAGTCCTCTCAAAGTGGGGCAAGTTCCGTTCATTCTAGAGCTCAACAGCAGTGCATATCCTCGACAGAGACCGGGTTTAAAGCCCACACATGTGACATGCGAGGCGATCATTTCAAAATTACTCTACCAGAACAGCCTGGATAAATTTGAATTCTACGAACTATGCAACCACCCTCAACTGACCGGAAATCGTCCAGCTGGCTTTAAGCAACCGTGGTAAGCGGGTCTGTCAACAAAACCATGGCACTTTTTGGATCACTGTCCGAGGTGTTGGGCAAACAAATCATATTACTCAGGCGTGCACATTTTGGCGTCTTCACATGTGATACATCCATCCTGCACTAATGGAGTAACAGAAACTGCTCTCCTCGCATGTCAGACTTCCGGGGTTCAAACTCCGTCATGCTCACACATATGAACTGCTAATGGGCTCTAATAAGACCAAATCTAAAGTCCAGTATTTTTCTGCCTTGATGTGGACTCACCAGGTTAAGTGCGTTGGGCTATGAGCAGCGAGTAAACGAGAGTGCTGTGGACTGAGATTCCACAAATCCCAGATCTAAAACAATTCGTCCTTCAGTGACCAAGTTAGGGGGTGCTAAGTGCGTCGCTACAAGAACGTTCAAATTTGTGGATCACCGTTTTCTACTTGTTGTGGTAAGTTTATTTGAACTGTTTCACCCTGAACGAAGAAAGCACTAAACCCGATCTTATTCTTATCAGAAATCCTCAGTGGTGCACATTCTTGCCTTTTCAGGAGTGGAACTCCTCGAGACTAGTACGCGAGTTGAGTGGGTTATCACCCCCACCACCAGTTGATGCTGGCCAAAACTGCGTTATCACGTCCCGATAATCTTGAAGGTTCGTGCCATTAGGAATATGCTTGTTCGGCTCGGAGATCCGGTTGCTGTGATTCCACTTACAAGATGAAATCATAATCAAAGGTCATCAAACCCCTCACACTGCAGACAAACGTTAGGTAGCTCAGATGGAGGATTATTCACACGCTGAGTGGACCTTCCACCTGAGAATTCACTCACAAAATTAGTGATCAGTTGACCGCCTTAACTTGGTTCTGCAATTAAAGATTAATGGCGCTATATAGTGCCTGGATGACAGCCATTAAAACTTCTGATCAGCCGCTCACTACCAAGTAACTGATTGTTCTTACTACTTGCGGATTCGAAACTGCCTGGAGTTTTTTCGGATGCTCACTACTGGCGATTCGGACTAAGGTTAAAACAGCAGTTCATTGCTTCCTAACTTTTCAGAATGGATTAGCCTCATTTACGGGGCAAAATCCTAATTAGAAGTTCTAAATTCTCACCAAGATACCAAATTTGGTTGCTAATTTTAATTTTTCAATGAACTTCAGGTGTGGCTTCAAGTTAATTACAAACCCGTGGTTACTGAGGAGAGTACGTGGTCATCTGAGGTCCGACAACGGGAAGCAGCTGTACGCTACACGCGTTTTTCTAAGATACTGACACTGTGACGATTAATATACTAAATCTCAAGGAAAGAACTTAGGTCGGCCAATCTAAAAAGCATCTAGAAACCGTACAGAAAACTGTATATTTATGTCCGTTTTATTGTACTCTACCCGTATGCTTATGTAGCATTTTTTTCTAAAAAGAAACAGAATAAACCCATTGAACGTTCCACAATGGCTTTGCTTCCTTATTCAAATCTTTATCCCGGAAACGACAGAACTCATGCAAATGTTCTAGGTGTATATTGTACTTAAATCCAGCATGCACTAAAAGTTCATGGCAAATGTTCAGATTGGTAAATGACGGACGCCACAGAAGAGGTGCTCAGTAATGGATTTACTAAGAGTTTCTAATAGGTAATCTTCGCAACGGAGTCAGGTTGCTTGTCTGTGTCTGTCTGTATGGTATACCGAGAAATAGCACCAAATTAGTTAGGCTACAATTCGAACCTTCATTAACAGCCACTATTTTTGCACAGAGATAACGATGCTTCGTGGTAGATTACTAGATACAGGCACACTACGTATTGTTGGCAGTCACCCTAGCGAAAATGAAAGAACCTCAGTGCAAGTTGCACCTACTCTGGTCAAAGTGGGACGAGATGGGAGTCAGACTCCAGACCCTAAGTTAGTCCATCATATTCCCCAAAACAGCCACGATAGTTTTCGAAAGTCAGGTGCCTCAATGAATGGTGGACTCTTACAAGTCTCTGAATTTGCACGTCGTGTGTGGTCATTTCGTTTACTCCAACGATGCAACTATAATAAAAACACTGAATCGAACAGCACTTGTACGGATGTAATAATCTGCTATATACGCTTTTTGTTTTAACTATGCGTCAAAAGTTTTGACAAGAGCCAGATCCCTAAGGTACTGAACAATAGACGAGGAACATGATGGAACTGCTCAGAAGCAGTTCAACTACGTAGCCAGGTGTTCTCTTGAGTTGATGAAAAATACACCGAGAAAAATCTTGTGGGTTACGCAGGTATATCTAGTAGACACGTGATCTTGCGATTATCTCGCTTAGATCGATTTGGTGCATCGCTTGAAGCTATTCCACTTGAAACTGTTGATGAAGAAGAGATGCTTTTCAGAGCATTATGACTTATGAACAACAAGTGAGTCACTGCAGTTACAAGTTCACTCCAGAATAAGAATTAGCTTTAGCAAGGACGTCATCTTTAATTTTGGAAGAGATATCAGCTGACGAAAAGCTAACAGGTTTTTTTTAACTAATTTCGAAAATCGCGGACAACACGTTACTTGGATGATCCAAGGATACGTTTGGATTCCTATTGGCTGCCATAGGTGACTACTTCCTCAACTTGCTTATAATGAGTTAATATCTCGAGCCGAAATTCCCACATATGTAACCCGAAACCTGAGGTTTTAGAAGACCCTGATAGATAAGCTCAAACACTTATATACACTTAGGCTGTTCAAATCTGATGACGACATATCTCAGACTGTTTTATTTTCTGCCATTTTTAAAGCACTCAGCCGATAAAGCAGCAATGTAGGATGCTCTCGACTCCCAGCTTCATCTAAATCATTCAGTGTACTTCTGAGACAAAAGTTTAGGATTTATTCTCTCCATGGAGACCCAGCAGACCACAGAGCTATTAAAGCAATACGAAATAGGGGTTAATCTTGAAAAAAGATAAGGTAGACATAGTCCACCCGACATGATAATAATGACCTTGACAAAATGCAGAATTTTTTTCACCAAGTACGTCTCGGCTTTCATGCCCTAATAGCCAGTTCGCAAACATCAGTTGTCCACTAGATTAAAAACGCTTAGGTCAACTGAAAGAGCTGATGTGGTCACCAGAATTTTAATAAATGAATAATGTGCTGTCCTAGTTTTATCACAATTCCTGTGGCTGCTACCAGTTGCCTTTTGCGCATGTCAAAATGAGCAAATTATTAAGTAGGTAAGTTTATTATTTAGTCCGTAAGTAAGGTGGAAATCAAAAAGTCCATCTGTTATTTTCCAGAAATATCCATTGAGCAAAACAGGATAGTCAACGAATGTAGAAACGAACAACTTTACTAAAGAGGTTAAATACTGGACACCATCTTTTTCATCATCAGAATATCCAAATGTAGATCAACGGTTTGTTTTAATAGAACTTGAGTGATACTACACAATTTCCACCCTCGAATGGAAACCGACCTGGCTACGGAGTCTCAGAATTTTTAAATTTCGGCATCCCACTTTCTAATGTGCTCCACACTGACCACCTCAGCACTTCATGGAACAGAAGAGAAACCAGTTCTGCGAATTCGGAGGCTCAGGCGTTTTACTATCTTGTTACAATATTCGAGTCCTTTGTCTACGCACATAGAGGCTGAAAAACGACTATTTCAGGTTATACCCACGAGACTTACCTATTGACCGCTACCAATAAAATAAAAATCACGAAAATCCTTTAAGGACGAACGACTAGGCTCAAACAATCGTGTGTTTCTATTGTGTGTTTCTATTATACTGTGCACAGGTCTCTCGTTTTATAATTAAATATGGGTTAGAGAGGATCGGTTGATTAATTTTCCGCCTTTCTCTATTTGTTTATTCCCCAGGGGACTAGTAATTTGTGCTTTCTTCAGGATAACGATTTGAATCCAACTGTGACAACAATCACTTTGTCAACTCGATTAGTCGGCTTGAAAAACCCAGTAAGTCGGAACTATTTTGAAGTTCCGGGAAATGAAGTGAAGCGAATCAAAGCATTCTCAGACACACGCAACTTTCTCCAAAATCAAATGATCTCTTAGCTGGAGTAAGCGATGAGGCTACATTATTATTGAGAACAGAAGGAGAACCATGCAGGTAAAGTAGACACAAGGAGTCGCGGAACATCTCTAGAACGGTCCTTGAGAAACGACATGAAACTCCACAAAGTTCAAAGCCGTCTAGTGCTGAGCATTTTCTAGTCATTCATTTTCGATGAATAAAATTCATCCTTTATTTTTGAAACCAATAAATGCGCACGGAACTACAGAAGTAATCACATCAGCTTATCACTCTCTTGACCGCCGTTGATTGTCAGAGATTACTTGGTGTGATTCCGTGTTAAAGTTTGAGGGATTAGTTACTTGGTCTGAATACCACATACAGCCTATACTCGCACTACTCTCAAATTTACAAAACACTCTTCGACGGCCCACCACCAATTTTGTCCTTCTTAAGGCTAATTAGCTAGATGCCCTCACCAAGTTCACTTCAAACGTGGGTTTTTATTCATTTGAGTCTCCCGTTACAAATAAATAGATTTTCAAAAAAGGGTAAATGGAACTTGATTTTGATAATGACTCAAGATTACGCCTATCCAATGATCTCCAAAAATGGAATGAACGGTTGTGGGCTGTCAAAGCGTTTTCAGCAAACTTATGTATGATATGTCCCATCAAGGAAAGCGTATTAACTGAAACATGTGACAATCTTTATGTGGTAAATTTATCTGGAAGAATATCACAAAGGATAAACCTAGCTGAGAAACAAACTGGTTTTCAAATGGGTTCATTTAGCACATGGGAACTCTGTCTAAATTTTTGAAAGTTTTAACCAAAATTTCTAGAATGTTGAAGAATTCCGAACCCATTGCCCAGCCTTCCATAAATGCTGTGGAGAAATTTAACCGGGATTTACCTCCTGTTAGCACCGACACTCTTAGATCAACTACTCCTGGTCAGCCAGCTACGACTAAAACCATTGATGCCACGGAATCGAAAATGTTTATGACAGGCAGGGTATAACGGATATAACTCCGGCGCGGACATGCCAGTGTGGAATATCTACTGAGCGCATGAAATTAGAGAGCAGTAGATCTGAGTGGTTTCAAGCACCTAAAAATGTATTCGATACGACTGTTCACATCTCTTACTATGCAGACGTGTTCATTCCTGTCCAGTAACTTAATGGTGTTGGATCGGATAACCCGAATTACTGATTTTCGTTCAACTAAAAACTAGCTAAAGGTCCTAACGATTTCACGATGCCGGGGAGTTCTCAACTTTATAGCCCAGTATGTGATTGCCCGGTAAAGAAACCGAGTAAGCGTCCGACAAAATTTTTCTCTAGCATTCATAAAAATACTAAGAATTTGGAGTGCAATATCCATAATGTGTCACTGCATGCTCCCAACATTAGATCATAAACTAAACCGGTCCTATAGTTTTGTCACAGCTACCCCATTTGTTCATTTCACCTAAGCCCATTTGGGACGTCTTTGATACAGCTTTTGATTGTGAGCTCCATGTGATGCTCCATGACCGCTGCTTCAACCGGCTTGGAAGTCGTGCTGAAATATCCGGATAATTCGTGAGCATGCTTTCGGTTAGTGAATCGCAGAACCGTTCTTGCAGTGACTACAACTGTGCCCTCCATGTCTAATCAGCAAATTGCATTAGCAAGCTTAGACAGCTAAGCTACTTTTGATGTCACAATGCCCCCGCCAGGCCTTTTGTTTTCCGGGGTTCAGCGATCGTCCTGGGAGTCTCAAGTACAGTGTTGGCATATACTTTATTCACTGTATTTTTCTGTGCCCCCGTCAGTCAGTCAGCAAAGTATCACTATTATTATATCGATATTCGTTTGAAATACATAATGTTTAGTAATAAAACTTTGTATGATTTTTGATACAAATTAGATTGGGCGCCTTCGCCAAGAAAAAGAGTTTGTCAATAATGATCAGCTGTTTGTGAACGTGGGTGTGACTCCCAAGTTTTTTTCTGAAAGCTCGAATTTCTTTCATCTGTTATGCAAAGAATGGACATCAATAATTCAACAACTAAGAAGTCAGTGGAAAGACAGCCGGCGACGAAGCAGTTCCACTCTTAATTCTGGAAGGGCACTGGACGTTTGGTCTAATTCAAAGGGAAAACACTGATGTTCACCTTATTATTTATGCGTTTTGCTGACACGCGAGAGGAGAGGAACTGCTGATCCATAACTTAGTCAAGCGGTATTCTCCGGCGTTGAATTTCCTTCGACATCGAGCACTCTCTACATTATATAGAGGAGACGGACTCTTCGTTGAATAACTCTGTGAGCTTGTACTAGCCAGTCCTGTGAAATAATGCTTTCTGCTCAGCCAGCATAAGATTCCTTCTGACACTGACGCCTTGAAGAAGTCGCCTATGATTTGTTAACTGCTTATGGCGGGATGAAAAATATGGAATACGATAGTGTTGTATTCTACATCCCTTACATAGAAAAGAGTGACAAGGTGGTTATCCCGCAAGAAAGCTAAATCAGTCATATAAAATAACAACCAGTGCTTATTTACTCATCATGTTTGTAGATAAATGCCCCATATGCCTCAGGATTGATTTATATAAGTTTCCCGCACTGTCCGGTGAAACAATATTTAAGAAATCGGGCCCGCCCCTGGTTCTTGTGACCCACTGTCATAAGTACTTACACGCTAACTCCCCGTTTGAATGACATTTTGTACACCTGCCGTCAATTACTTCATCGCTACATGTGATATATTGTGTCCTCCAGCCTGTAACAACCCATAGTCCGACTAGTTAGGTCCAAACAACCGTACAATAACAAAAATAGAACCTTCCTTAATCGCGACAGTTAAGTCAACTGAACGTCTGTACCTACTGTGAAATTGTGTTAATTGCCATTACAAGCGAAAACGCTGAAGCCAAAACACCCTCTTTGACACCAGCGTGGTCTGACACCATGGATTACATTCATTAATTTTTAGGCTTTTTGAGAAAGACAAGTATCTACACAGACTGCACTAGTAAGGTCGAGCACTGCCATATGAACAATGCCCAAACGTTCTCAGTTCAGGTTGGCCGAGTAGCCACAAGCTGCCGCGGAATTTTTTGCAACTAGGGACTATTGAGGAGAAATGTGCATGGTGTAAGTTTATTTTTACCGAAGATCGCTGATGATATGATATCAGGCATGTATCATACTACTGTGGCAGCAGTTTTGGTGGCCACCTGGTCTACAATCATTCAGATGAAAAGCTACTCTCTGGAAACACAGACAACATTCACCCTACCAGATTTTGTGCAGAGAAGCTTTCTTTATTTGTGCTGATGCAAAACATCAACTCTCGATGTGATAAATGAGTAAATAATGCCCCGGCTTCCAGACTTATGCTATGCCCGTAGCGAGGACTACATCATAAAACACACTAGGTTTAATCCGTTTAATCTATTAAATGAACAGAAATCATTCAAACTAGCATCGGAAGACGGGTGCAAACTATACCACTTTAAGTAGGATGGGACGGTAACTCCCAAAAGAAATTACAGTGCACTTGAGACCGATGACCCACCTGGGCATATTGCTTGAATAAAACGGAAAAATACCACTAACTCCTTTTCCTGTCCACTCGAAGGTTTACCTAATCTTGGTTCTTCAACGTGTTTTTCTCAGAAGTGCACATTTTTCCCGCAGATTGTAATCACTGCGTTCACTCTCCACATGACATTTTACGACGAAACTACATAAGTACGACACAGAAACTCCTTCACTCTGCATTCCTTATTTGTTTTGCTTCCACCACGCACAAGCCGCATTCTGGGCAATATCACCGTAATTCCTCAATCAATAAAATGGCGTGATCTTTTTTACTGATAATTACTGCGAGGAAGACACCAAGTTTTGATCGCAAATGTACGAAGTAGCATATTTTGTCCATAGATTCATCCGATTCTGTTAATGCGCTCTTATGCCCTGCAAAATGTGCTGACGATTTGGTCAAAGTCGTCATGTCTATGAACCTCCAGTTGTTTGCAGAATCTAAAACACACGTTTTCATTTGAGTCAAAATTGAAAAGCTCTTGAAATAGAGGTGTATGATTCAGTCTGTCTGCAATGGCTCTTCGGGCTAGTGGTCTCCGTTCTGAGACCAGAATTTTGTTGCGTTCGCTCACCATAGCATGGCTGATTTACTCATGGGGTGCAGCGTTGACGGACCAAAAAGTCAATCGCAATTTCTTAAATGATCTAAAGTTGAAGCCTGAATTGGTTCTCTTACATATCCTTGAAAGTTAAGGCATCTGGAATTTAAATTCTCCCCCTTGCTTTCACCGTGAAGTAGAAAAAAGTTTGTATGAAACGCCCCTTGTGCAGCAACAGTGCGCACGAATGCATTCGTATAGAAGCCGTGTAGTTCCTTATCTCTTTCGTCGCTGACCCCAAAAAGATCCTTCGAAAGCGTGACCCTAAGATTTATATGTACACTTCATATAAACATCAGAGTCCGGCCGTTTCTTACCCCCTTTTCCATCCATTAAGTTCGGCCATGTGCCTGTTTTTCAGCGACTGTTTGGAAATTCGCCATGGAATGGAGAAATCCTTGACACGTATTCTTAATCCCGGATGTGCTAACCATTCTCTGAAAAGGGTTGATACCTCTCACAAGTGGGACCAGAAGACCAGTTGCAACAAGATGGAGTGTGAACCGTGAATTCCGGACACCACATCTCCGATACTGGTGCACCACCTGATGAAAACTGCCAGGATGTAGAGCGCAGTGGATTGTTTTCAGGGCTCATAGGGTTTTATGAAACTTCTGTCCTCCAGCTAGAGTTAAGTAAATCAGTAGTCTCATCTTGCTGGCATTATAAACATATGCTAATGTAAGGCTAGGTGAAAGAAACTACTGCATTTTGTTACAAGTGTTTTTTTACCGAGCAAGAATCGATGAATCCAGCGCTCTTTAAAGCTCACCATTAAGCTGCAACAAACAAGAACCTTTGTGTGTTTTCTGGGAATTCAAATAGCAAAAATGTTTCTCTTTCTGTTCTGAGCATGACGAATATCACCCCGTTCGAGTACCAGTTGTTTTAATGCCTTCCTACAACTACGTGCCTTCCCGGAAGTGGACACGCGCGTGTGCGAAGTAAGTTGCGTGAGGAGGAACATGAAGATGATTCTGTTAGCCATCCACCCCCCACACAACCGAGCTTCGTGCACTTGGACCCTAATTACTTGGAGAGCACTTGAGTTTAACAAAAAGCATGTTGTTCGTGCTTGTTCGTTCTACTTCTCTGCAGCTGCAAGCTCCAAGATCTAAAAGCGCAGTGTACAGCAACAACACACAAACAAACAAACGGACAATGCGGATTTTTTTTAAAGCACCGTTGTGTTTCATATCACGTCGATTATCTCTCTTCAATGTCGTTGCTTCTCTTGTTTATGTGTGTATCGACGAACGTTTCCGTTGCACTCATTCTCACGCACCAGTCCACGAACGGAAAGGGGCCGATAGAAACGGAGTGTGTCAGTTTAGAAAATTGGTGCAACGATGAACCCCTAGAAGGATTTCTGTTATTCCTTAGGTTTTCCCAGGACATTTTAGAAAGCTGTCTGCTAGAAACACTTACAGCACCAGTTGTCACTTCTTTTTTTCATAGACACGCGTTCTTTTGATTTTTATTGAGATCGTCATATAGTAAACGCAAATTGCAGTGCACCCAGTCAGATGTAACTGCAATTAGAAATGACAAAGCTTCTCGTTACACTGAATGCTTGTCAAGTATGGTCTGCCGTCGATCTACATAGTGAACAGCTACTAATCAAAGACTGTCGCAGATCATAACGGCACAGCCTACCCTCTACCGAAAGTTCGGAAGCTTATGCTTAGCATGCGACTTCGAATCCATCATCAAGAACTGCCTCTCACACAGAGTAGTTTGCATGAGATTTGGAAAGTTCAGAGCTGAAATTTAAAATGCTTGCCAGTTTTAAGATACTCTGGTTGCTTTTCGAACTTCATTCTGTCCTCTCTCCTTAAGCCAATGGCCTCAACATTCTGTCGTATTCTTTGCTATTCCCGGAGCATAACTAAGTCCTAACAGCAACTCTTCGTTGACTCATTTTGCAAACGCGAAATGATTCCCTTAATTTGCAGTTAAGTTAAGTGGATTAGCACTTTCATCCTCACAGTTAAAATTGTGTCCACTGTACTTCGTGATTTTGGTGGAACGTGTCGACAATTACTGGATCCTGTTGTGGGAGGACGACCGTTCAAACTCTATTGTTCACACTCTATTGATTAATCAACAAAGGGGACGCGTAACTTCGAGAAGCGTGCAACTACATGAAACAATCCCAGATAACGTGCCGTATGGTGACGCACAATAAACGTATGACCATTTCGTGTCTCAAATCCGTCACATGATATTTGTCCTCCCGAAAGCCAATAAATTGTGGCGGTATCTGTGGGCCTGTAGCACACTTCCGGTGCCTCGTTGCCATGCCACACGAAGGAGGCACGATGGCTGAGCTACTGCCAGGTTGCCCAAGCCTAGACAGGGGAAGTCGAGAGGCAGAGGTCGGGTTCGAACCACTGACCTTCCAGTCAGTAAATTCGCGCTCTAACCACTTGGAACATCTCGCCCAAAGAAGATAAGGAAATCGAAGAATATGCATTTTAAAAGCCTACAACGTTGTGTAAACGCCCCACACAACTATGAGCTTGAAAACAAAGGCCTTAATCAAAGTCTGAAGACAGATTATAACAAGTCTGATAAACGAGGTGTTCTGAGACTCACCCGGCTCGAAACTCAGTAAGCACAGCGAGCAAAATCGTGGTGAAAACTTGGAACGTTTAAGGCCAAAAACCTTGTGTAGCGGATCGATAAGCTACAACCCGGGGTTTTGAATGCCGTTAGCTTTATTTCTGGCCAAATATATTAAGCATTCAGACAAGCAACTCCATATGAAAGTCACGGAACGCAAACAACGCGCATGATTTTCCCAAAGAACGCAAAGGTTATTCGGCCGTCCTACTTCATTTACTTGGGTCAAATCACCAGAGTGAGCCTGATGGCATAAGAATAATTTAATCAGGGTTCAGGTCGCATGTGGAACGGACGATCGCTGCATCAGTAGAGGTCAACATCTGTCAATCCCAACGACGGAGCTAGCCTTCTCCCTCTGTGGCGTGGACTTGATGCACGACGTAGTAGGCGATGGGTCGAACAGGAATCTGGACAGTGACATAACAGAACTACAATGTGAGTCACATGCCTGTCCCAGCGCACACAAAAGTAGGTCAAATCTGATCTCAGGAACAGGCCAAGTAAAGTATATGATGGAGGACCCAAAAAAAGTAAACTTTGTCGTCGTTCAAGTAATTCCTAAAACCATTAGGAAAGGTTTCCGATGGCATCCAAAACGTCGCATTATTTTTTATTCCGCCCAGATGCGTTTTTACTTTAAGCTTTCCACATTTCCGTTAGGCGTCAAAGATCGACTCAGCTCGTGTTCACCGAACAGTCAGCATTTTTCTCCGGTTACAACCATCGTTACCATAGCCAGTAGAAGCGCATCAGTGAAAAAAAGCTGTTACTCTACTCTACGTGATCATATTTGGTTAAAAGCCTTATTATGAAAAATAGTGAAAGGATCTATGTAAAAACCAGTTCTAGTCA
The DNA here is from genome assembly GCF_000715545.1 of Opisthorchis viverrini. Classification (NCBI taxonomy): domain Eukaryota; kingdom Metazoa; phylum Platyhelminthes; class Trematoda; order Opisthorchiida; family Opisthorchiidae; genus Opisthorchis; species Opisthorchis viverrini. The sequence goes on from NW_008751671.1 coordinate 753,717, forward strand.
ATTAGTCATATTCCCAGGTGGTCACATTTCCAGAGATTCAATCGGGGAACCTGGAAATGAAGTGATAACAAGCCAGTGGAATTGATTAGCGATCGATTAACTCCAGGCAGTCTCCATCGTGAAGGACTGGTTGAAATGCCTTTCCACGGATATTTCATGATCACCTTTAGATCTTCATCCATGTTGAAAGGTGCCCGCGTCGCTGTCGATGCTGTTCTGATTTAACTAACAAAAACCAAATAAGGCGGCTGAATATATCCATTGTAGTCATGAGAACGAAGAAGGTAGCGAACAAAGCTTGTTTTCTGTGATTGTTCATCTTGGCTAATACCAAATCCTTTCCGGCGTGCTAATTACATGACCAAGATACCTCGGCTTCTGTCTTTTGACACAATTAAAATCAATTCAATTCAATTAAAGTCACGTTGCAACTACGTTAGGGCATAACCATACTGGCTCTAGTTCTGAGAAAGTGGTCACAGAAGACCTAAAGAAGCTTAAGCTACCTTGCTCGCATGCGCCATGTCTCATAGCTACATAGTAGCATATCGCGTACCGTAACCATCTCCAAGATTCACATACATGCCTCTTCGTCTCCACAAGTATCTCATATCAGCACACACAAACAGAGCTTTGCAATTCATGCTATGGTTTCAGTGTCCACACTTCGCTCGGAAACAGACAGTATAATTTTCAGGACACGTGAAACCCTTAACACTTACGAGTACTTGGACTGAAATGGCTGCCTCTTTAACAACATAAACTTGCGCAATGTGTGTGCCAAAGGTCGGGATAAATTTTATACTAAAAACCTCCGACCTAAATTTGCTCTCTAAAGACAAATATTATATTGTCCGCGTCTACCGGACTTTCAACGGCAATGGTTTCTAAGACCGATGTTTTGAAAGCCTTCCAGTGCTCATATCATTACTTCGTCAATCAACACATTGAGTACAACTGGTGATAACTATAGACACTTGAGGGGCCAAAACGCCTGAAATCCTAACAGCATGAGGTTCACAGAATTCCAGTACAACCTCTAAGCGAACTAGCGAGCTTGTCAAGAGACGCAGACCGCTCAACATCCTCCAAACATACTGAAACTCTAGGAGTGTCAAGTTTATGGATCTCTCAAACATAGGTCGGCAATCTGCCACCTAACAGATTGGGAAGATGTAGTTACCTCAGCCGTTTGATTCACCTGTACCTTCGAAAGATAACGGAAGGCAAGTGATTCCAAGTCATATTACAACAGTGGACAAGCCTATTTATTGTACTCACCATATTAAATGTGGGTCCCTATTTTTAAAGGGGGTATTGATAGTAATTTGGCCCACTTGTTGGAATGGTTCTCCGAAAAATAGAGGCGAATGAATCAAGTAAAAACCCACGAACAGTGTGAGAAGGAGGTCGTCCGGAGCAGGAGCTCGAAAAGGCTTAACAAGGGAAGTGCAGTTATATATTTTCATTGCCGAATGGAGCCCGATGTTCATTACCTTGGACTCTAATCCAGCTTGTGAATATGCTATTCAATATGATTGCCCCAGCTACTGATGCGGATCGATAACGGAAGGAGCTCAATCATTGGTGGTTTTGCGCACAGAAGACTTTGGGGCAATCGTCGTACGCGTTATCGAGAACATTTCGGACACTGCAGGTATTTTTCGCCCTCTTCTTTCTCGGTATTCCGTGTCCAAATGCGCATAGTAACTTTTCACTGGACTTACATTTCTTTTGGGTCAGTGAGATATGTTCTCGCCGTGGTTTATGTAACAGCTTTATTCTAGCCACTAAAGTTGACGGCGCATTTCATCAAGTACACTCGAAAGCTAATCTGATTTTGACGGGGAACTCGAATGAGTCACGGCCGAATCTCTGGTTTTTATATTTCAGTTTAAATGGAAATAAGTTTGACGGAAACTCGGAGAGTGCACCTGTCAAATAAGCCTTAAAGAGGACGAAACATGTCAGGGGCTGTGGAGGATTTTTCAGCAGCCGTATGAATAGTACGTTGCCAGAAAAACAGAACTGCATTGTTGTGCGACAAATGCTGGGCATACTAGAGAGAAATGGCCATCAAATTTGGGTGGGAAATGAAGGCGTAGCAGTTGAGAGGAGTCTGGATAGTATTCGACATCATTATCTATGGGCCTATCAGTCACCAGTCAAGCATTTTACCATCTTCACGCATGTGAAACGTAAACAGAAAAGCGTGCTGCATGACCAGCATCTGCACAACTGCTCCAAAAGTAACGGAAGTCAGTGATTGATTCATGCAATTCATGAATAATCGTAATGTGGTTTGTGTTCGTGGTTTGTTCGCTGTGTACGAGCAAAATACTGCCAAAGGATTTTTCTTATTTCGGAATTTAGCACCACACAAAATGGTTTACAGTTATCTCACGTCTAAGGTTTTTTATGCGTACCAAACATGCTGCTCGTCGGCCATCTCAGGGAGTTCTGGTGGCCAGAATCGCACCCTCGTATGTATTCTTATCGCTAGCAACCACAAAACTATATGAGATGTTGGCCCGACCTAGCAGAGAACACAGCTTTGCAAAGACCGTTTTTGATGCTTCAAGGTATACAGTCCACTGCCATGGTATGGAACTACAAACTGAAACATAAATACTATTCTAATGATCCTCTCACATATACTTTCAAGACTTTGGGAACAACTGGGTTTCCTATCTCTCCATGCTAGTGTAGGCAGTCACAAAATTAAAGTTTTTAGTTTTGTATGCGCACGAAGCGACTAACGACACACCTAATATGTGACCAAAACGTTACTAAATTCTGGTCATTAAACGGATCAGTTTCCTGTCGATACCCGGGAAGCCCATTGTTAATCCATGGTCACTTACAGAGGGTCACCGACAATCAAATGCCAACTGAGCAATAAAGTAAAGTAGAACAGAATGTGACTCTTAACTTAACTGGATGCCTAACAGTGTCTCTCATCTCTTTTCAATAAAAATAAATTTCACCTTGAGGATGAACTTTTAAGTACGACCAAAACACCTGGGGATTCGGACGGTCAAAGCGTTTCTCCTACTCTCCAGTTAAGAAAGTCGTAGGTCTTATGTGTTTAGTTGAACACAAGGCCCGCTGCGAAGTCTGAACTATTTATCAGGTGTTGTTCGCACCTTGTTCATTCATACACGTTTACTGCAGATGATTTGGGCAGATGGTGTAAGCATCGGTTAACGAAATTTGTTTTTAATACGCGGCGATGTTATTGGTGGAACAAGGGTTTTATACTAAGGAGACACGCATTTAACTTCAAATGCCGAATTTCTTCTCAACCCGTGAATCCTTTCACAACAAAATGAAGAGGTTTAAGTCGCCAAATCAGAAAAAGATGGAAAGTAAACTAAGACGTCAGTGGTCGTAAAACTCATCACTAGTTCCTTAATGGGCAACCTCGAAGTGTCGTACCGAGCTCTACGAATCATTAATATGACTTGTGACTTGTCATCCAACCAAGTGTTGATCAGTTCGAACAATCATCTAAATTCTGGTAGATAGTCCTATTGCTCCATTTGCTTAGTCCGCAAATCTGACAGAACATCTGATAATTATCAAGCCATAGTTCTGGAGCTTCACCGAATTTTTAGTATAAAGATGTTAACGTACACCAAAAAACACCCGCCATCTGAAAACTCTTAACTATAATGAGACTCACCAGGTGGTCGTAAAGGGATAAAACACATGACGCTTTGGTTGACAGTTCCACGCTCTAACCTTTGTTTAGCTATTTTTACTAATTTAGATATTCAAATGACGAGTGGATACGATTCAAAACTAACTACCCATTTAGCCATCCTATTTTCTGATCTCCTGAGCTCAACCGATTAGCTCTAATAAAAACAAAAAGCACTCGTGTGGCTGTGGTTTCAGGAATCCGGCTAATCGCAATTTCGCTTGTGCTGAATACGCTTTCGGGGTCGAATCTATGACCATTTACCACCGAGCGCACTTTGGAAGAAGCGTAGCTGGTCCCACATCTGAATCAGCCATTGTTAAATGTCTTCAATCAGACTTTTGTACCGTAAGGAACCCAATCTCTACCAAAAAACCAAAAAAGATGGTACTGCTTTTCCTTATTGGGATGCACCGGAATAGAAAATATTACGAATTTTCATGGATAGTCGAACTCGAGACTCTCAGCAAGTAGGTAGAGTATAAACGGTTCAGCCGAGGGCCACTGATCAACAGTGAAACTAACCCGCAGTGGCCCCATTCATCAGTCACATAATTCATAGCAAATGACCAAATGACGACTATTCTTTGGAACTACACGTAGTTTATCTGTAGTAATGAGACGTTTGAAGTGTGTCGTTCTACATCGACGGATAGTTATGCCACCGCGAGACAGGTACAGATGCTTCTGCAGAATTTATCTAAACGGAATAATCAGTGACTGAAAAATTAAATTATGTGATGTTAAGTTGGACAGAAATCTTGACGAATCCACCAAGTCTTTTGTATGCAGAACTACTACCCACAGATGATTGTCTATTTTCACAGCACCTTCTGATTCAATACAGACAGGAAACTTTGCCTAACTGAGGTATTTGAAGCTACTCAGTTATCAAACAACACCTCCTGAGAACTGGTTACCAAAATGGATTTAGTGGATGAAAACGTAACCAAACCGATTCCCCAGGAAAATTAATCCTGTCGTGGGAGAAAAAGTCATGGGATACAACTTTGCTGAGAGTTCCCTCGCCATGAGCCCAAAGTGATTCTGATTTGGGTCTTCTCTCGGACGCGCTAAACTGGTTCGGCCGTACTTTCATGTTAAACACACTGCAGAACAACTAACCATAACTAATTGACCTTTCCATGAAGCATCAGAAGCGAGTTTCAGTAGAATTACAAAGCAACTGTTAGTCACTAATAACAGGACAGACCCCAAATACTCGGTTTGCTTTGGTTGTCGAGCTGTCTTAAAGCACTACTGAGTCACTTTACCTGACGAAGCTTTTAAGTCAAAATAAAAACGACTCAAGAGAATAAGTCTGTTGTATTCCCTACAAAGTTTTCTGAAAAAATGACAAAGAATTTCAAGAGTTTTGCATTCGGCTGAACCACAAAATGTGGTCTTATCAGCTCCATAACCTACAACCAGCTTCTTGGTTTTGTCCTGATAACAGAGGTCGCTCAGACTGAATTGTGATTGCGTGGTCGGTTGGATCAAGTTTGGGATCAATTTTCTTGGGGCTCATGTACTTTGTGCACTTAGCCACTGTGATATTACACCCCATATTGAAATGGCCATATGATGCCTGAAGCACCAAATGATGATAAAGCGATGAGAAAACCTGACAGTTTGATCTATCATGCAGTTGAATGAACTCAGGTTAGACTGAGATCTAGTAACGTTGAAAGTTTAAATGACTTTGGTGAACCACCGTGCACGTATCGGAATGTCAGATAGTACGTGTGAGTGAGCTAGTAATCACATCTACCCTCCAAATCTGTGGTTGGTACGAACATAAAGCATTGGTAGCCGAAATGTACCAGGTATGCCGGGCATATCCCAAATGTTGAGTATGTCTCCAACACTGAAAAAATCAACCTGAGAGGTTCCAGTCTGTTATTCATAAAATGGATCACTGAGTTATTGGAGAAAACCTGTTGATCGCTACTTGGCCAACAAATTTTGAGTAGCATACATATCCAGCAGGTTTGTTATGCATGTAGGCTTACTATTCTGTGAACAAAATCAAACATGATTTGTCCATAGCTTGGAAGAAGACTTGATCTGATACACCGGGAGATCGGCGGCTGGGTGGAAGAAAATTTTTGCGTAGAACTATATAGAGCTTACTTAATAAAAAAAACGGCGTCTGATGACTGCTCTTCAGATTGGATCAAATGAAGAGTGCAGCATCCGTGGCACATGTTACGCTAGGAAACGACCTGAAAATGGCTGAGAAAGTTGAGGAAACATTAATGTTCATTATCGTTTTTGGTAATGGTGGCCCGTACAAACGCAATTGGGTATGTTACAAGGCTTCTCTGACCTTCCTTCAAGTCTCCAAGTGGATGTTCTTGATCTGGCAAAAAAATATACGCGCTGAGTTCGAAGGCGGTTTGTGTTTTGCCCCTTGCGCTCCCGGGTTAGTGGTGGAGCATAAAGTATACCACTAGAAACTGTTGAAAGATCCAATGGAAGGATTCTATGATTTTCGTCCGAGTACAAGGTATTAAATGTAATCAACGCGGGTAAAACCGCACTGCATTACAAATCCCCCTGTAGCCAGACTATGGAGGCAGCAGCTGTTGAAAATCCAGAGAATAACCATCCTACTTTTAGGTGAAGGACGAAATCCTCCGCCTATAGTCATGGGGGGACAATGTTCTCTAGGGTGCTCTTGACTTGTTGATCTGAGGTTTTCGCTTTGCTTAAACAACAAATTAAAATGGCTGGATGACTTTTGTGGCTTTTTGTGAACAGTTGTCCGAATTCAATCAAAAACTGAAGGCTAAATGGAAGAATATCCCTTTTCTTTGATTAAAGGCTTTCCTCTTACCGCGCATATTCAAACCTCTGCATAGTTTGCCTACCGCATAGTTTGCTACTGCATGAAGCATTAGTAAACACTAGCGTGTGCGCTCGCAGTATAGATAGCCTCTGGTTGATCAGACTTGTGGCTGGGCTTCAGTGCACCTGGATGTGATCATCAATGCTTTTGGGAAAACTTTCATGATAAATCAGTGCATCAGAAAATAGTGATGTTTGGGTTTCTAATTTGAAACTCTAAGATTCTGTTCGACCACTTTGGACAGCGAATTTAAGTTAAGTAAACTGGCACACTACTACATTTAGTGATTTGGCTGTAGAAAACATTGCCGAAACGACTGCATCTACAAACGTAAGAAATACTCTCGAATATCCTTGCTGTCAGGCGTGAGTCTCAAAAAACTGGGATTTCTGGAACGGATATTAAAAAATGTGCACCAGTAACAGTTGGTCTCCTTTACTGCGGAGAATACGCTGCAAAATACGTTACAAACCTGCTGCACACAAAAAAATGCAATGGGTTTGCGGAAGTAGACCCCAAAGATAATATTTCTTGTAAAGACAATAAAATACTAGTGGAAAAACCTGTCAGACGATTGCGAAAACTAGAACCGAAACACTGATCGTAGTATTGCGAGGAATCCCGCAGGTTCATATGAATGACGGAAATATGGGCGGCACTTTTGGGAACCTTGTTACTAAGTATTTTATTGTAATATTTAGCAGACTACTGGTACATACCAGGACCTGATACTTTTGACGGCACGGTACATTTGAGGATGAAATTCCCATAAGTCATCTGACGGGACTGGCACCTGAAAAATCCCGTGTTTTCAACTAATTGATACATTTGGAAGGTGTAAATTGTGCAAGATCTCAGTATATATATGCATGTGTAAACTTGGAGCAAGTACATTCAATTTCTCCGTGCAGATACATGGACAAGGCCCTCGCGTTGTTGCTTATTCTATTGGGTTTTGTCTATATAGTTTATACTTAGCAGTGGTCATCCAGGCTTTGGTACCTCATTTCCACTGACCCGTATATTATTCCTTGACACATGCTAGTAGAACAGTTCGTAAAACTACCGTTGTCGTAGCATTTTCAGAAAGTTAGGTTAGGTCACTTCCGAAGTTCCAAATTCAAAGATTGTGATCCCTTTTACGAAGTGAAGGCAAGGCTGAAAAATCTGTGTAGTCCTTGCACCAGGTTACACAATGTTACACATGGAGAAACCCTCGTTTCAAAATGGAATCCGACATCTCATGACCGTGGAGTTTAAATAATTCAATTATCGGCTAAGCTCCAGTTTGTTCTGAGTAAATCGGTAATAGGCATCCTGTTATGTCCGCTCCTAAAATCACGTTTAAACTAATCGTTTGCACAAAGTGTTTATCACTCCCTTCCCAACTGATCAAATCCCTTCATATCTGGAACAGCAGTAACCATGGGATTAAGCAAAGAACCAATACGGTTCCAGTGGTATTGATCATAAGATTGAAAGAAATTCATTCAGCTTGATCTGCACCCCCCAACCAGCTGTCATAGCTATCATGCTGGGCCTGACGGCAGGACAAAGTGTTCTGGTTTCGTTAGCTCGAACACACCAGCACACATACGGGAACAGGGACACAAGAAAGTGCGCCAAAAAGACTACTCAAATCTATCTTCTAGTGTCTTTTACCAGCGCGTTCAACGACCGCTGTCACAATGCAGCTCAGAAAAACCGGTCAGTCCGTAAATGCGGTTGCGAAAAGATGGATGGAATGCGTGTGCGACGTTTTTCACGTCGTGGCATATGCAAATTAAGCGTGTGCCCAAGTGACTGGTCTTATCCTTTCCAGCAATCCATTCGTCCCTTTCATAAGGCAAAATGCAGATTGGATTTTGAGGGTGAATTGGTTTGTGGCACGCAAACGCGCAAACACAGGCTCGCAGTCACTGATGAATAGCCTATTTTGATTACCGTTTTTAGAAGAATGGTCAAGTGCGACATCCCGCCACGAAATTTGGAGATTCATCCACACGTTTATTGCATTCTTCCACTGCACTATCTGTGCTGATGTAAAGTTTTCAACTTAAATTGCGGATGTTTCATCAACAAACTTCGACGTTATTCACATGGGTCTTATTGGGTAATAAATGTGCAAAGCGGTAAAGTTACTGAGGGAAAACATGCTATAGACCTTTAATCTGTTGAGATGGACCCAACAAGTATTGAGGTAATCATAGTCATAGGTTTTCACTCAATTGTTAATCCCTGGGAATCCTAGATAGGAAAGACCTCTTGGATCTGGAGATCTGGTGACGGCTGGAGAAGGCTATCTGATTGTGTTACTACACACGAAAGTCAGGGTCAACTCTATAATTTCGTCAAAAAGGAGGTATTCGGGAGGCCGAATGCTTACCATAACCTAACAAAGCAGGTACTATCTCAACAAACAACACATGAATTAGTGCCTCCGTGCACTGCATGGGTGTACCGCTAATAGAGAACTACTTCCTTCCTTCAATTTCTGTAGCTACCCTTGTTCCAAGCTATGTGTAATTGACGGTAAAAATGTGCAAGTTACGAATAATTTGACTAATTTGGCAGGCGATGAACACTTCAGTCCGGGTTTCGTACTGTAGGTGAAATAAGTCTGTGCTGAGAAGTCAAGAAGCACCACACGGCTGTGCCCTACTTTTAGGCAATCATCATCAATGTGCATCCCACGAATCCCTAGGGAGATCCGAATCCGCAGACCCCTGGCTAGTGGGTGAACACGAGGTCATTCGGCCATGTGCGGCCAACTGGCAACTGGAGATCACATTATGTAGTTCGTTCAGTGAAATGCATCTGCTTTGAAGTTACTGGCAAGATTGGAATTGATACTGAATAACAGATTCGTCGGATACTTGAGAAATTTCAAGAATTTTGGCCAGTTCCTTATTCATATTGTGGTCCGCATCCTCAGCTGAATCCAATCCACGGATCTCCAAAGCCTGAAGGATTTTCGTCCTCCAAAAACTAAACACTATTCCATCAGTCTTAAAAGTGAACTCCTGCCGACCATCAAAAGTGAGTCATGTACCTGGATTTTACTTTTTGATTCTAATATTCACAATTTGAAATCTTGAAAAGACAGGTCAGGAACCCGCAACACAATTGGCGAATCTCGCAGATGTTTTCCAGTGGTCTTCATTAGCCTCAGCTGTAAGTGGAAATAATCAGGGGTCGAATGCATCCTCCCATGACCTATTTATCTTGCGCGAAAGACTCTACCATCTTGGTATTTAAGCCGTAAACCTAACTAAAGCTTTCATTTCTAAGTAGCATGTATCATGTCAATTAAAGAAACTGGTATATACGCGTGACAGACGAGTAAGTACAGGTGCTAATATTGTCGGTAAAACTACAAGTGGATTGTTCCTAACATAATCTAGTGTGTAATCTGAATAGGTCTTAAGCTTATCAGCATTACTACCACAAACGGTGCATAGACCTTAAGGGTAATAATTCCTGTATCAAAATTGAACGGCTATTCTTTTTCAAACAGAATTAATCTCAGAAACGGCAACTTAATGGGCGGGTGGAACAGTAAAATTACATTTTCTTCCAGACATTGCCAGGAAATTTAATTAGTCGATAAAAAACCTGAAAATTTTTCAAGACAGTTCTACGTCCATTTGTTTTTTGGCGTCAGTGTAGGCTGGTAGAACAGGGAGGGTGTTTTGTCTGGAGATCACCAACTCAACCAGGAGTAGCAGTGTAAATCAGTGGATTAAACCGTGTTCAACTGTCGCGCAACCCCATCCTCTCCTAGACATATGCTTATATACAGTCCTTGAAACTTGAACTTCGAATCAATTCATATGTTTTCAACAGCTTACATGATGGCGGAACCAGTATTAAAAATATTACCAGTATTTTATAGAGTACATCAAATGTCACTAAAACTATAATCAGTACAACCACATTCCATAATTTAGCAATGGATTGCCTTAGACTTTCGCTATATACCTCCACTATAGAAGAAAACTTCTGTTACAGTCTTCAACTAGCTGGGACTGTTACCCTTTTACCGGTGTAACGGTGATACTACTGATGAGGAAACATGCGAGTGGTATGCTTTCTTCTTGTAACTTTGCTTGAAAAGGGAGATCTATTGAGGATTTGTGGACTCGCTTTGGACTTGGGCAACACTCGATGAATATCTAGAAAGTTCAGAAAGACGCGTTTTAAGAGAAGATGGATGTTCAGTTTTTGTAATTAAGATGCATATGAGAGTTTTGCTTACCTGTCCAATAGTGTGTAACTGGTCAGTTGGCATTTTCTAATAAATAACTCCGCAGCGAAGGCCTTCCTTTCTTTGGTAAATTGGCTGCTATTTCTCAGAGCATTCGCCTTTTGTTATGTTTGCGTGGTACTGCGGATCTGCGTAAGGTACTGTCTTCAGAACAAAGTCAGCAGGTGTTTATGTCTTCAGTAATGAAGATCAGTAACAATGACAGCCAGCAGAGATGTCACAGCAATTGAACAGTGATTCAATCCGTCGTTTTTATGGGTTTGTTTCATCTGAGCGACAATCGAAGTCAATCCCAAGACGTCCGCTGACCAATTCTAGAAGTGGAAGGCTGCGTCCGCCAACGCATCGAGCATAATTAGACGTTCTCAGCTCCTGAAAACAATGCAAAAAGTGTTGACTAATATTAAAAGGGACATTTTAGTCACTGTGTGCAAAATAAATTAAACAGGCACACGGACAACACCACTGAATAATACTGAAAGTGTATGTTGATCAAACTGTGTTGTTCACAAGGATGGTGCCCAAAGCAAACGGGGTCACTATTCAAACTGTTCAGCTCATAACACAATAGCCATTGACAAAAACGATACAATTTTCTGTAAGGCTGGGTTCTACAGAGTCACTTTTGAAGTGCACACTAGTTTCTGATAGATACCTTCCTCATGCACAACACCATCCATCAAGCGTTAGTTATGGTGTTTTCACTAGACTAAAACTTTCCGGTTTAGATTCTTCTGGTTCAATATGTCTCATACCTCGCGTCCGCCAATGATGCTAGGCTGGCTTATTAAGTGATTCATCGAATGTGATTGAGATAAATGCTGTATAGCGTCGATCATCATAGACTTGCTGTAGAGCCTTACGGCTTCTTTTTAGTCCCATGCCTGCCAGCTGTCTTGCTTAGCTCTACTGGTGTGCGTCAGGTTGAATTATTCAATTGTTTCAGTGACTTTTGGGAAAAATCCATGAATATTAATTTGGCGGAAATCTTATGTCACGTCAAATCGGGTCAGGAGATTCGGAATAAGCAAGCGATAACTTTATTAACGATGAAATTCATCAACAATATATAATTCTTATGAGTTGACTGGTGATTTTGAGCATTATGGTTGATTCAGAATTGAGATTTAGTTTTACTTAACTCTATGATTCATCGCGCAGCTGAAAACTGTGCTAACAAAGAATCTTTTCTCAACAGTGTACTCACCGGTACTAGGAGGAGGTTTGCTCAGCTCAAAGTGTAATCTTCACTTGAGTCTTGCGTTGTATGAAAAAAATCCCAACCATTTTTGCGTAACCCCCAATATACTTTTGTGTCAATATTCGTGCCGCCGTTATGCTAGTACTGTTGTTGTTGTTGTTGTAATCTGCATACAATGAAAAGAAAACAAAACCGCTGAGTGTGATGAAAGATCAACCCAGATCAATTAACGAATGACTCTGTGTCAGATATCATTACAGGCGCGAACCCTAAACCAATGAAAACAACGGAGAAGTGGTTGAACATATCCACAATAGGTAGTAGTGGAATTTTTTCTTAGTTAGCTGAAGAACGTGTAAGCTGTTACAATGAACGGATCATAATGCATTAAATACAATGAAAACTGTTTCGTTTTTTTCGATTTCTCCTGCACTCTTGAATCACTGCGTTTTTGGTTTCTAAATTTTGCTTGTTTCTGTCAATATATCACAGATAATTTGCACGAAATGGGTCCGTCAGGATAATTCAAGGCATGATTACCAGACAAAAATGCATAAATCTGGTCAAAAACAAAGTGGCCGTTTTGATCATTCAATTGACTTAGCGAAAATAAAAATTTCTGGATGCTAACATATTATTTGCGGACACAAAATCACAGGGACACCAAAAGAAAATAACCACAAATTTCTGAAGGAGACCGGTTAGTTCCGAAATAGACGTCGAGTTTTAACTGACAGTTTCTATGAGCACGATACTAGTGTTGCTGTCCCGGTTAGAATAACTTGGTAAACTTACAGGTGTTCATTGGAATATCTAAATCCCAAAATGCATAGTTTGTATGACGCAGGAGTTATATCGTGTTATCTGGAGTTGCATGAACAGGCTCATCCTGCCGTTGAGACGTACCCTCGGCTATTCGGCTGGTTTGCAACATGACAGTAAAGACTGGCAATGTGGCACTTTTCTGTCTGCTCACAATTTCGAACAGCCGAAGTCGCCCAGATTCGTTAATGAATTGTCGTACCACCTGCATTCGGACACTTCACTCAATAATTTATATATTCATTGATTCTCCAACCACTAACACTCTAATTCAGGGTTTAGGAAGTACTCAAAATAATCGTTGGTTGAAAATTTTCAGGAAAATCAAGTTCTGTTCCTTTGATATGACAGCTCATGAATCTATCTAAAGTGAGTGGTGTTGCGCTCAAAAGTTGTGATTGAAGTGCTTGTTTCAAAATGGACGTTGCGTTCACCAAACTACGAGTTAAGACGATCTGAATTCGCGACAATAACTGGTCATGTAAGAGTTCGTAGAAAATATGAGAAACCCGCTACTGCTTCGTTCCATTGAGGTTTTATCATGTTAGCATGGTCCCCAAACCTCCATCAAACTCACTTCTTGGTGTAAGAAAACTTTGTAAGCCCACTGCGGCAAACAGTCGTTGGAAACTCAACTTGAGAAGATCTTCTATCACAATAGAAGTTCACTTGTTCTGTTAGGATAATATTATTCTCTAGCGGTACTTCTTTCCGTGATGCAACTAGTTCATACATAGTGATCGTTCTTTTCACCACTTAACTAGTCTGACGATCGTCTAATGACCAAATCCTGCTTTATTGTACGCCATTGTCTTATTGTCGTTCAATGAAACAGCAATCTCCTTTTTGGTAACAAAATTTGCTGTTAGCCTCATAATGCGGCAATCTTTAGACCCCTGGGCGCGTAAGGTCAGGGGAACTCACAGGTTTTTTGCTAGTTTCCACCCTATCTTTGGTTTCGAAATCAGGTTGCGGTACTTCATCGTGTAGGCACGCACAAGTACTTGGTGGGGAATGAATGTAACCCCGAGACCGATCTTCTCAATGTTCGTTTGCACCCCGGTCTTTCAATTTCTTGCATCTCTATAGCTAAAGTGTTCTAAACGGTATAAAATATAAGAGAATCACGAATCTATCTGTCAAGTGACAGCTCATTTATGTAAATGTGTGGACAAATTGTCACTTAAGACTACCAGGGATAAATATGTTTCTGGGTATATGCTTTGCAGTCATGTTTTCTAGAGCTATATAATATGCAGTTTCCGTTAAGGTATGATTTATCCGGTATGTGTGCCCAAACTGCGTCTATTCATGAATTATCCATGTGATTTATCTTTTTTAAATCAAAACACTTAATTTTGTCTGCACTATAACGCGGCAAGAGTGATATGCACAACAGTCTGTGTCCCTTTCCAACGAAAAGATCGCCCAGTTCTTGTTCAAGGCGGGACACCAGAATCACAGACCAGGTCATTCAAAATGGCACAAGAACGCCAAGTAATAAAACAAAAATTGATTTATTTCCATTGTCGGTCAAATAAAGAGACATAAAAGAAGAACGCCCATGGGAACAATAAATTTGGCGTCAGAAAAGACCGGTTTCCCTGAACCAGATCAATAAAGTGGATATAAGAGCCTTGAAGTATTCTGCTCAGTGCCAGCGTACCTTTATTTTTGTTCACTTTTGTTCCTTTACTCATTAAAGGAGAGTGTTTGGCCTCTTATGCTGTGATCTCTGTAAACAAGAGGTCACTTCTTTATTGATTGCTGTTGTGAAAAATTATACAGTTCCAAGTTGAATGCCAGTCCAGTAGCTCTCCTTAAGTAACCATTTGCTAGTATGAACGCAATACGCAAGTTTTCGCTAAACATTTCTTAGCATTCTCGGGCAAACCGTCTATTCTATTGATACTACCAGACAAGTACAGTCAGCCTAGGTGGTGTTCAGTGGTAGGACTTATATGGAAAACAAGGTCAGATTAAAAGATATCCTCTGAACAAAGAAAATTAGGGTGATGCAAGTTCACAATAGTTGAACTCGGCCCCTGTTCAGGGCAGTTTTGGATTACAGCATGACTGACGGGAGTCTCAGTGTCAACTGGGGTTGTGTCTCTCTACAAGGAGATTATTAAGGTAATCAAAGCATTCATGGTTGTCTAACGGTGCACGGTCGTCCCGTGTTTCAATCATTGGTCAATGGTAAATCTCTCAATGCTAGCCAAACGAATGGAAACTTTCATGGCACTCAAAAACCAAGGAACATTATAGAGACAGACGTGCTTGATGTATTCATTAAGCCCTGTTGATTATCATCAATCTGCGAAGTCTCTATTTTATTGTAACAAGAATGCTATTTTTCCACATTTGCTCACAACTTGATAGGAGAAAGGAAGAACAATGGCCTGAGGCCGGACAATAAATCTGAAGGCGAAAAGCGAGTTACCAGACCTGTGCTTGACCGTGTGTTTCTGTCAAGTTTTGAACAAAACGTCCTTTCATCCGGTCTGCTGCGTGTACGCACCTAACGAAACATCTCCAAATGTTTTTAGTGAATGAATGCTAAGACATAAGAGTGAATGGTTACACTTTTGATGTCTGCTTTGTGCATACAGGGCGCTGAAGAACTATTCAAATAGAAAGCAGAAAATTCTGACGACCCCAAGGGATTAATGTTGCAAAAATTCGGAAACAGTTGGCGGTTCTGTTTTTTTAGTCAGCCTTCCCAGATGACTGAATTCCTTTCCAATTTTTCTCCGTCTGTTTGAACCAGATGTGGCAAAAGACACCGTAAAAACGTTAACGCAAACATAGCTTTCAATCCAGGCGAACCAAGCAAATCGCAGTTTTGGAATGTACCTGAGCATAGGACTGTTACCTCAAAGGCAGGTGCTTTCCTATCCAGTGCGATACAACTTACTCCATCTCTATTCATTCGTCCGGAATCTAATTAAAACCCACACAGAACTTGATATGTTTCGGACATTTGAAAAAATACCTGATGATCCAGACTTGGTTTTCACACACCGACCAAATGATTACCATCGTAAAATAGTTTTCGGGTTGAGTGTGCCAGTAACTGAGCAAACTGGACAGGCGGGCTGAAATAGAAGCCACGAGGTTTGCACAGATAAACCTTATCAATGGATCCGTGCAAGCAATACTCACACGCACTAAAATATTGTTACTAGGGCCAAAGTAAGTTATTTAACAGTAGTAAAAAACAATTAGGTTATGTGGATACTGCTGGATGAAGGAATAGCCAGACGTTTTGTAGCTGCTTTGCTTATCGAGCGGAGGCAATATGTTGAGTTCAACACTATGCGATTAAGCGCACTGTTAGTGTAAAAACAGTGTTCTACGGCAGTCAGCATTGTCTCTTTCATTCTCTTTGAAGCTCTTTGGCACAGGTTCACCCAGTGAGTGACAACAGCCCAAATATACATCAACGTATACATTATTGGCGCGACGCGTAAATTTCAATCCCATACATGTATGTTTTGGGTTGATTCAGTTGTCTCAGTTCCCTAAATGATCCATCTGTCCTTCTTATAACGTCAACTCTCACTGTTGTGAGCACAGTTTCAAAGGGTGGAGGGCGTTCAAATGGTAGTGATCGCGGTGGTCCAACAACAGCATTGAAAAGGAGATGCCTTTTAACTGATGTTGGGTCTGTTTTATGTGGTAATCTTTACTGCATGACTGCGCTATATTAGAGGCGTTCATAACCCCCATGTACAAGATTTTGTCCTACCAGTGAACCTAATCCATGCTGAATAGCCAAGGAGTTCTGTAGAGCTGCTTCATTCTTACTGGGAATCATTAGTGAGTGCGCATCTCAGGAAACTAAGAGTTTCGAAACCGCGACCTTAGGGCTGCCTGGAACAAATTTCATGGAGTCTTTGTCAGCTGATTCTTCTTCACTTGGGTCCGAATGTTACATTGATCTAAAGATTAGTGTAGACGGCTTTGTAGCCAAAGAAATAAGGTATGATTGATAGTAATGTGAGGAGATTTCATGATGTTCAGGAGAGATGTCCTGTCCGTGAAAAGCTGAAAAGCCATTTCATCCTTCTTTAGAACCATCAACTGTATGCATCCCACGAAACTCAAAGAGTTCTGAATTCATGACCTGCCTTCTAGGGGTTGAACAGTTAATCGTTTGACCACGAGTGGCTGATCATCAGTGTGATTAGCTTTCACTTAAACGGGACATAGCTCCACTCATCCTTTAATAATGGAAACTACACCAAGTAGTCCCGTAACAACTGGCCACTCCAATAAAGACTTGTCAGAAGGAAATTCCACTCATCTTGTTAAAATATTTTCTCGGAGCAACCTATAGATTGATGGCGATCTGAAAGGAAGCAATCATTTCTAGAATAGGTTTTATCCAGTCAGTGTAGCCAGTCTGTTCTTCCATTCAGCGAGACGTAAAAATGAACATATGTGACACCCGAACACTTTAACACACCTTATATCTAGATTACACAACAACAAGGGCCATAAATAGATTCTGAGCCTTAAAAACTTTTGATTTAAATTTTCCCCGCTCTGCAAATCAGCTTACTTATACAGTGGACACTGAACAAGAAAACCAGTAGTCATCATCCATTTTGTCCCCAATCTTTGGGCAGTTTGCTAGTTGATGTGATATATTCTTCCTGTCCCGTAGTACTCCCATGTGGTTATCAGGTCAGTGTGTAAATTCCTGTTTACATGAAACTTCCTGCATGTTACGCATGTCCTTATTCGGTGGCCTCATGTTGCGCGACAAAAAAACAAGTGCTAGCCTTTTAATAATAACCAACAAAACAAGTGACCGCTAAAATTATGACTAGTCTTCATTTGACATTCTGGTATCGTTTGCCAATTGAATGCGCACGCCACTGTGTCTAGGCGTACTATTTGCACAATCAAGAACATATGCCAGTTTGTTGCTCACCACCAAGTTTGTTATCAAATCCTGCGGAAAGGTTTTCATACGTTCTCTTGTTTATCCATGTTGCTAACGTTTATCAATTCACCAAAACAGCTAACCTGCTTTGGACGTAGCATGCTTTATCTTTATTTCAACCACATCTTTGAGAGGGCTTATACCATAATCATTATGCAAGAGAATCTGAATAACAAATGCTCCCACATACCAACAATTATTGACTATTTCATTGATCAGGCAGTGTGAATCGCCGTCATTCACGCAGCACTACCACACATCCAACTTGTTTGTGCTTCTGCTGCAAAGAAATCTACAATTTTCTTCCAACAGGCGCTTTCTTTAGCAGTGCTGGAGTCCCGTAATGTGGCTATGATTTCTATGCCTTCTTTATCAACAACAAATCACGCCCCCTGAACAACCCACACTACAGGTCTCGTTCGCACTGAGCATTATTCTCTTCCGTTTCTAATCGTGCAGGGTGTTGCCACCGGTTCTCCTGTCACTGCAATGTATGTAATCTGGTTAATCTAGAACCTTATCTCCTTTTGGTGTGCCTCAGATGCATAGAACTTCGGGAAACCTAAGGAAAATTGCGCGCTCTTGAATCTCGTATGAAAAACATTCGTATTCTTACTATCTGGGGTCACTGGTGAGTTTTGTTTCGCCTTATTATGAAAGCTTATATGTAGCTCTCAAAACTGACCAAAACTTTTCATAGTCTGCTTCGTACGGTGATAGGAAAATGTTCAAATGACCAGAGAAGAAATGAGACTAAGTCGTCTATGGTTTTTTCTCCGCGATCTTCAGCATTTTAAAATCAAGCAGCCCACAAATACAAACCGCACTTATTTCACACACAGTTGGATGTGGTGTCTAGATTTAGAATCTTGATTTCCCATGGGAAACTTTATGGCTTCATCGCCGACTAATATTGATTGACTTAGCACAGTAACTGGTATAGCCAATCTGTGGATTACCCATTCCGGCAGACGTCACGCGGTCTTTTCATGCATTAAAGCAGTTTTGAAAAGGGGCGAAATTCTTGCATAGATTGCATGGTGTGAACCCACTTAGTGAAAGTATACTGTTACTGCTAGGTTTTCTTCGTCCAAATGACCACTGAAATTCGCTGACTCAATTTCATTGAGACCAACGGGGCCTGGTTTCCACAAACTTTTTGTAGATCAGTAGGTTAATCTGTCTATAATGTTCCTACTGGAAACGCTTATGAATAAGCCACCTGTGAAATATACTCATAAGCAATAGAAGAGTTGCAGTCACAGGAAGACTTTTGTTTAAGTTAAGAATTATTAAGTTGGTAAGCTCGCAATTAATCATAGTATTGGCTAACTAAGGGTTTCAGGCCATTGATTATAGGATCACATATCCATCGGCAAATCTCGAACAGGTATTGCACATGACGATGATACGGTAAGAACAACCTGATCATTGAGTAACACTGGAAATGCACATTACTATAACCTACCGTAATTTGCCTCTAAATCCTAGTCTGTGGATCAACCTTAAGAAAACATACCTATTCATATGAAATTGGGTCCCAGCTTAGTTTCTTGTGATAAGCACTGGGGCTTTGAGTTAGTTGTGCATTTTGCTAAAACGGGCTCATACTGGAGTAAGTTCGTTTGAGAACCAAAAGTTAGCAGACAAAATGCATTTCTCGCACAGACAACTAGTTATCGACCTGAAAAGATATCTGAAAAGAGATGTAGATAGTTCACATCATGATAAAGGTCCCAGGTAACATACCGGTTACCCATCTGCTAAACCGAGACTTCCAGCAGATAAATGCACATGATAACAGTCATAAACGAGAGATTCAGCTGATTTCAAAACTAAATCAAAACCAAATTAGACTGCAAATGAGAGTGTCTGACCATGTGACGATATAGCTTTGTTTTGCTAGGAACTGCTCCTAAATCCCTTAAAATGAGTCCACCTAATCTGGAGAACATGAAAAATTTACAGCAGTGATAGTAAATTCATCAGAATGTCCACATGTTCTGGCTAGTTTGATTGGTCAACAAGCACTCTAGCTTATGGCCTGTAAATATGGTCATATAACCTAATCATTTGTCTGATGAAGATAGGGCCAGTCTGAATCGTACTTCCGCTTCAGAATTATGTAACAATAACCCTTCAGTAACTTCGCATTTCCCATAACTTCAAACTTTGCGTCTAGCTTTATGAATGTTGCTGGTTTTGTGTGTCCGTCTCCTAGATCGTTTAACCGCTCCACAGATCTTTTCGATGCTGTGATGTTTCCACTCTGGTGCAGTAGCCTGAAGAATACACAATTTTTTGGTCCGAATGCCCTTGAATAATCAGCCCCTTTATGATTTTCACTCGGGGTTGTCTATAGAGCACGAAAGATTGTTCGTTCATGCTTATCGGCCTTTCAGCCTGCGATGAACGTGGCAATGCGGAAGCGTTCGCCCTAGTGAGAATCAGCTGGAACCAAGAGGTAACTCTTTTCACAGTAGAAATCTCCTTCAGACGCTACCAACAAAAAGCTATATACAGATAACTTAACTATAGTTAATCTACTGTCGATATTGATAGAGTTATTGGCTGTTGCCCCTCCTAAAGGAGAAGGTCTCACTGTTGTAGCCTCTCACATTTAAACGAGCTTGTTGCCTACGGAAGAATCGACAAGGAACCTGCTATCAGTGTTTCCAGATTTCTCTGTGTAAGTGAAAGTAGTTGGGTTTATGAGCTCCTTACATCAAGTTTGTTTCACGCAAATGTTTACTACACTGTACTGGGATACCAGTCTGCAAGTAGCTTTTTGTTTTTATGAAGTAACACACCCAAGAAACAATGTGAGCCAAATAGGCTCCCAAAACTTTTTGATGGAAATTGTGTCCTGTAATTAAACTCAATCCATGTTGAAAAACCAAGAAGCACTCTACATCACTTTAAAATACGTTGAAGTATTCTTAGCAATGCCCATTTCACGGAACTCCAGAAAGTTTCGAAGCCGCGACTTCCCGGCTTGTGTATGGATACTTGGCCCTCGGCAACGAGTCGCTGGTCAGCTGTGTAGTTAACTGGCACATAGACTTGATTCCCACTCCTAAATATTTAAGTTAAAAAGGAATACCTAGGAGGTTAACTTATGAAGCTCGTTAGTAGGGCCGATGGCTTCTTTGAGAAAGGCAAAACTTGAAGTTTCACTTTGGCTTGTGACACAGCCTCTGTTGTTTGAAGATAATTCATCCATCATGTGTTCTATTTGCTGACCGGCTTTGAAAAATGGTAAAATCAAGATTTCTTTTTGATCACCGCACGTCTTAACAAGTCGATGTTTGTAAGTCACTTCTTTTGGAACAAAATGACCTAATTTTAGTGGCTATCTTGTTGTGTGATGGTTTAGTTGTATGAACATACATCCTTGAGTCAAAAGTTTACTTCAACTATCTAATCTTCAAAGTAATTTCCGGCCTTTGTTTCAGGCAGCAATCATAAGTAATCAAATGCATCCTACAATCCTACGCCTGCTGAATACACATCTTTCAAATCTAAGCGCTTGAAACTCGTGTAGATCGAGAA
Source organism: Opisthorchis viverrini (assembly GCF_000715545.1). Taxonomy (NCBI): domain Eukaryota; kingdom Metazoa; phylum Platyhelminthes; class Trematoda; order Opisthorchiida; family Opisthorchiidae; genus Opisthorchis; species Opisthorchis viverrini. The sequence continues at coordinate 775,067 of NW_008751671.1, forward strand.
AGATCATGAAATTCTTCGAATCGGTGTTTTAGCCATTTTATCATTTTTAGAATTAGATTCATGAGCACTTCATAAGCATCCAGGTGAATTTCCGAAGCTCACAGGTTACCGATGAATTATGTACATGTTTATCAGATTAATCTTCTCGTTTTGGTAAACATTTTCGGGGTACCCGGGCTCCTGTTCAATTCATAACATTACTCACAGAATTGTTCACGGAGAACTAAAACACGCAAAGATTTCAAAACGGTGTTTTTCATTGAGCATTATATTTTAATTTTGACACCAATTCTATCCAGCATATATAGATTATTTGATAACAATGATGAGTAGGCATAACTGGGCTGTTATACATCTTTATTAAAGAGTTAACAGATTGCCGTAAGCACCTAACACGATCATGTATAATTTAATACCTGTTCTCCAGTACAAGGCCTCGTTGATCCGCCATTCAGGTTTTTGACATCTAGAAGACTCCATTGGATCTTCAGTTTGTTCTTCATGCGTCATTCCCTTTGTTGGCCTGGACAGTCGGAATCACCACACAAATTCCCATGTAGGCCTCAGTTGCCTCAAGGATTCAACAGACAGGTGCGTTCATGAACTTATGTTACTTGGTGCCTCGTGCTTTTGGGATGAGTGGTCACAAAAATCTCACTTTCTCCATACTGTGCTTCCACAATTTGAGCTTGTTTTCCTTGAAAGTTTGTCAGAAAGATGTGTGACTGTAGAATAGTTCATACCCAGGATGACACAGCTTTCCTGCCTAAAACGTGCCCATAAAAATGTAATATTTTCCACAAGGAATTCCAGAGTGATTAGTGTACGCAGGGATTGTTGACATCCTCTGACGTCCGTATCTGCTTACGTAATTGGCGTACAGCCTCCAAGGCAAACTACAGTTTGTATACTTACAACGTTTGTCTCGCAATTTCAAAGACGATCTCACCGTTCGAACGCATTCAAGCATACATATTTAATGAAATTCTATTAGATTTCTTACTTTGCATGCTGCAGAACCATTTCTTTTTTCGATCGATTTCAACGTAAAAGGTTGCTTTTTGCAACGATAAATCAATTTAGCCGTACAAAAGGGTAAGTATTGCTGTGAATTATGTGATTTTTAATTAGTCATACATAGCGTAGCCTGCACTGATTACGCTAAACTAATTTACCTCAAACACTCAATATGATTAGCTAATTAGTCAAAAGTTGAGCAGGTTCCAGGGTTCTTCCTTTGAAAATAGGAAATTGTTAAGCCACCTTAACAGTTGGGATTTCATGGTGCTCTTGTATCGTTTGGCGTTGCTCGCTCCAACCCTGCCATAAATGTATGCTTGGACAGAGATTCAAATGAATACCATTGTTTAGTCGTTTTTTTTGGCAAACACATGTCTTGTAAGGCAAGTGGTGTGCACTTTCTATAACGGCCATGAGGGGAAAAGCAAGCATAGCCGAGTTATAGTTGTGATCGTGGTTCATACTAATAGGCTCTTTCTTGTGGTTTGTTTCTTTCGGAGGAATTCACAATTGAAGGGTTTATTGACAGAGGGGTTATTGCATGTCAATACATACAGTTGGTCGTTATCCACAACAAAAGTTACACTTTGCCGTCGTTCTGAAGTTTTTGGGCTGGTCTGTGGGGTCGTTTTTTGTGAATGTCAACTAAATTTTGAGAACTGGATAAAGTAGATTGGGCTTAGTACTGCAGGAAATTCTGTTCTGATGCAGTCAGGTTTAAATTTACCCTCTGCCAATAAAGGAGTAAATGGATTGGCAACGGGGTAGCTTTTAGTAGTAACCTGCGTTTCTGAATTCGTGTAGCCGGCCATGCAACCCTCCCCTGGAGAGAGCGGGTTAAGAATAATCTGGAACAAAACTGCATACAAGCAGTATTGTTGTCTATTAACTTCGGAGGCGAATTTGATGAGAACGACGTGTAGCTTTGTCTAACGGAAAAGTTATTGGCATGATAATCCACCACCCCGGATGTTCGACCAAACTTATTTTTTGAACGTAACTGCTTTGGAGCAACTTTTTCAACAGCTAATGCGTATTTGATTTGAATTTGCCGTAACCGTGTGGGCTAACTTTCCTTGAACAGCCTTCCGACAGTGGAACCCTATTACGTTGCAACCTGCACAATTCGCTGTAATAAGAGGCACTAGTAAATGACAAAATGTTCATGCAACAATAATTGTTGAAAAAATAACACACTCATCCAGCTATCTGTACATAGACTGTAGTAAACTCGGGTAAACTGGGTTCCTAGCATGGAACGTTCACCTGAGACAACATATAAATTAAAGAACACGGCCACTAGATGAGACGATTCTGGTTCTCCTCGGAAAAAAAAACAAATATCGCATAACCAAGCAGGGGGTGCTTCATTTACTGAAATTGCTGGAATACCCTCACGGAGATGAATATAAAAAGGCCAGTCTACCCTGTTCTTGATACAAATCTAGCAATTAGGCCAATCAAAAATGATTGATGACACAGTCATTGCTGTCACATCACCTTAAAGTATCAATGAGCTTATTGTGGATTAACTTGGTGCGATCCATGGTTAGGCAAGGCAGACGTTTGTGATGTTTCACACATTTGTAAAACAACATGCACGAATACACTGGGTCGGAAACTCAGGATTAACCATTCTGTTTGTGTTAAGATAACGAATCACATCACTGACGTACTATTGTCATACTTCACAGCTAGAATTTGGTCGTAGGTGGATCGGACATGCACTCCCCGTTCAGAATAACTAGAGTGTCTGGAACTAATAGTAATAACAATAAATAATCGTTCAGCTCTTAAACCCTTTTGTGCCCAGCTACCATGCTACCTGGAGGAAGCACGAGGGCTGAGCTACTACCGGATTATCCAGGCCCAGACAGAAACAGCCGAGATGCCGGGTTTAGATTCTTACCTCCAACCCTCCGGTTAGTAAATTCACCCTCTAGATAACCTGAAAACCCTTATGTAGGTACTATTAATGAACGTCTTAGCCACGTTAAGCATCTAATCAGAGTCCCCCATCAGTTTGTGGGAGATATCAGAGTTAGTGTAATTAGTCAATCTCACTTGAAGGAAAACCACCATCGGAAGAACCATTTCCCTGTCTTTTCAGAGCCCTTTATCCTCATGCCTTGTATGCCTTCTTTGCATGCACAAGTTCATATTCTGGCTGCAGGTTGCCCGTTTGGTTAGCACTGTCACAGAACCTCCTTATAAAGTCAAGATGCTCCTTGATTTTACTTGTGATGTGAGCAAAACAAACCATTTTGATTTCCGCTGTAACCCAGCATCTTTCTAAAGCTACCTGTACAGACTATACCCTATATAACCACTAACCTTGTAACATATGAATCAATCGTCCCGTACTGTATATACCGGGAAAAAAACTAGTGAGTACCTTTGCGACAAAAGCTCGGGGAAGACAAAGTGCTCTAGATGGTGCGGAAGAACATCAATATGCCATTGACTTCAAAGAACGCTGTCCAGTGTCCAGTTCTAGCAATTCCAGCCTACAAACGTGCTCAGAAACCATCAAAACAACACTGTAATTATACTCACACGCACGGGGTTAGATAAATAGTGACTAATATGATAGAAAGCTCTTCATTTGCGTGACAGAAGTAGTCTACCGTTCGTGGTACACTTATTAGCTCATCTATGTTAAGCGTGTGAGATTACTTAGTGCTTACCGGGAAGCAACTGGGTTTTGCGAAGTGGTCACGCAACACAATATGGATGAAATAAACAGAAAACAAATAGAATGCTGGTAGTGTAGGAAGATTTTGCAATTTTAACGGGGATTAGTTCTTGCGAGTGAACCGAATCTGTGCTGGAAGGCCAAGAAGCATTGTGCGGATGTTCCATCCCTTTGGGGGATCATCGGCAGTGCGCATCTGACGAAACTGCAGGGAGTCTCGAACCCGAAATCTGTTTACTAGGTCAACTCGTTGGATAGCAACTAACTAAGTCACTTTTAGAAGTGGTATTTCAGCGAAACCGGTTTCGTACTTCGCCACTCTGTGTACCAATGTGTAAGACAGTTACAGTAGAAGAATCTGCAATCCAACTACCCGGAATCTGTGCTTAGTGCAGCTGCTTTAAACCAGTTCATTATTCCATGCCATTCCCATTCCATTCAGCCCATCCTGGCAGAGCGGTGGTTGAACTCACGTACTTCAAAGTTCCCTAGCCTTAGCAAACAGTGCGGCAACCATGCCGAAAATGACTGGTGGAATACGCCCGTCGCAATAGAGGTGTGAACCAGTGTACTGTCATGACATGCTTCAGAAGATAAAGAGAGAACACCGTGCATCAGGTACAACTTCCGATGCAAAAAAACAGCGAGTGTAACGCAGCGACCAAACGCCTCATTCACATAGTTGTTGTGTGTAGATGAGATGTGGTACATAGGGACGGCAAGATTAAACAGCTATCAACTCTTATGTAACACATGTGTTGCGCGCCCTGAGGCTGAACAAATGGTATTGCGAACGAAGCACTCATTTGCGCTACAGGGTGTAACTACAGGCATATTTTGCTGGTAATCTTCGTGCTGCATTTTATTAGAATAGGATTGGTTACGACATCTCTGTGCAGTGCTGTTTTGTGAAAGCCGCCCATCGGGTAGAGTGGAAAGGCTTGGTCACTGGGAAGCAGTCCCTATGGGAAAGTGATCAATATATTGGAAACTCTATGTGTAATAAATGCATTTCTTCTACTATCAGTGTTTCTTGAGAATTTTTTGTTCCTGTAGGTTGTTTTAGTGTTACTTCTAGCCACATCATCACGTAAAAATCGACCACTGTGCTTTGATTCAGCGTTTTTTTTAAGTAGATCACAGATATACCGAGTACAGCAACTGTGTTTCCAATTGATTTCAATGATGTAGGATTGTTTTTAGATATCTGATCGAATAGTCCGACATAACGGTAATAATGGTCGCTTGGTTCTTATTTGGTCGATTGGACTTAATTCAACAAACAAACGTTTTCGTTCCTTCATAGTAAATGCCACATGATCTGATTTCTTCGCTAATATATAAGAAAAGGTATGACCTGGACTCCCCATTGTTCTACATCTCAGGTAAACGTCTATAACACATCTTCCAAACTGTCACGGCGGACACATAAAGACAGTTTACTCCAAAAAATCCTTTATGGCACCTGGATAATCCAAAGAGAGATTTTCTTCGTAGCAAGTGCATATTGTGAAAAGTGAGTTTGTATTAACGAAAAGATCTCTCCATACGGCCTCAGTAACGTCGGTCAGAGCTCAGAAATGGATACTTTTTAGCAGAAATCTGGTCGTATTGAGGTTAATTGTAACGGAATCCTGAAATGGCAATGTGTCAATCGGCCACACCCTGATGGTTTCTTCGAATGGTGAAAAGGCATCTACATACCAAATGTCGGGCTCTGTGGGCAGACCGACTTGCCATAACTCAGGTACATCAAGCTTCCATCATGGTAAATGTGGTACAAAAATATTCACACACTGATGAGGGCCAAAGATGAGCACTGCTGTTAAACCATAATTGCGAAACTAAAACAGCATGCTGTTCGCCGGCTACGTGGATTACACCAGAATGCGAAGAAGATTGTTCGAACCATTATGACGTGGAACGAACGTGACAGAATGTGCCGGTGGCCAATCAAGCTTGTGTTCGAGAGTGGGCGAGTCAGTTTCCATTATTAGTAGGATTTACCAAAACGCTGTGACTGTGTGCAAATATATCTTTGACTTTTACGCTTCCTGGAAATTCTCATCTCTTAAGAATGCTTCAACGCTTAGGCATACGTTTTTTTATTTTTCACGTGTGGTTTTTTTTCAAGCCTAGAAAGTAGACTTGATGGGGAAAGGTCCGGAGATGCATTTACAGTTATTGGAATTTTTGAATACAGCAGACCAAGTAGGCAAATACAAATCGACTGCCACTTAATAAATTTGTAATGCTACAGCTAGAGAAATGTGTTTTAAGTGGTTCTCGTCAACGAGAAGACATGAAGAGTATAGAACAACCTAAATCTTTGACGCATTTCGAATTACCTTAGTGTGACTTTTCATGTTGCGGAAGGTCATCATGCATGGCAAATCAAATTCTCTTCCCGCATGCTTCATGACGCCAGATAAAATACAAATCATTGACTTACACATGAAAAGTCCAAATTCCCCGGTTACTAAATTCGCCGTTTAATCAACGGCTGTTCCTGATATGAAGACAGTAGAATCTTTTCGTCAACAACGCTCGCTACTTGCTCGGTAGCGGTTGGTCCACTAATGTTGTTTCCTAATGTCCATAAGAATCGGTCCTTCTGTTGGTGTCGGCCGAATCTCGAAGGTTTTTTTCGTTGGACAGACTGATTTTTTTTAAAAAAAAAATGGATCCATTAAACATACATGTAGTCCTAAATTAGAATGAAGTCTGTGCATCTGAATTAGGCCCGCACTGCCAACCAGAGCACTCCTCATTTTTGTGTTGTGTGTGTAATAAACACCTAACAAGCATGGTTGCTTTTTATAATGAATATTTTTGTACCCTAAATAGCTGTTGTTGGTCATAAACATTTCTCGCTTACGTGTTCTGTTGAACAACACTTTAAAAGCCTGAAAAAGTAAAAACTGACCTCACACACCCTTGGGTCTTCAACCGAGCTAGGTTTCTAACGGCCAACAGCTTATGGCTAACATTGGTAGCAGCTGTCCCTTTCATGTCTAAGATTCACCTATCATGTGCATCGATTTACGGTGAAATGTTTGCTGACAGAGTATCATTTTTCGAGAAAAGCCTAAGACAACATTCCCCGGGCTCGTCTTTGCCGTTTCATTTTAGTAAATTCTTAAAGAAAAATGGCGAACGATCCGGAGATATCAATAAAATACTTGACTGCAAAATGTTTCTGATTCGTTGGTCAAACTTTGATTAAGTATCAACGATGCATACTGCGACATGGCTTTTGACTTTTCGTCAACCAACTCGTTCCATACTATAGCTTACAATTTTATGACCTGGGCGCAATCACTCCCTGAACATCACCATCGTTTGCTTATAAGTACTGAGAGTTAAAGTAATGTAATGGTCGCGCGACAGTTGACTTTCGAGGAGAGTATGAAATTCCGAAAACGAGTTGACTATATTTTCGCGATCTCCTACTCGGGTCAATATGAATCAAAGATTTGTTAGAATAGAAGCGATTCTTTTGACAAGAGTAGTAAGTACAAAGCATTGACTTTTCAATGAAACGAAGACGTCCAGAGTCACTAGTATTCCTCTTTAAAACGAAGAGCATGATTGGAGGGTAAACTTTCTTTTGGAAGTCATGAGTGGGTTGCTGACGATAGATGGCTAGCGGGTTTCTGCCAGCATATCTGCCACTTCTAACAAGGGACAATGACTTCCATCTTGCTGATGCACAAAAGAAAAATGGCATCTTTCTGTAAAATCACAGCGGGGTTCTCGAGGAAACGTATGTTTAAAGGATGCAAACTCTATTGTGACATAAGTTGTGGAGAAATGGGGGTTTGGATTCCCATTCGTGGTTTTTGTTCTATACACTCATGAAAGAATCATCCTTCGGCTCAGCAAGCCAGGGTATCACAACACCGTTGATTATGATTTTATCAAATGCGCTTAGTGTCATCTGGAAAGGTTCCTCTAAGTGAACTGGCGACCACCATCTATTTATACTGTGAAACCCAGGTTTTACGAGAAATTCCGCAGTGAAATAGGATGGCTTACTCGAACGTTTGTCACCACTACCACATGTGGCATCAAGCCTGCGGTCAGTGCGCGAGCGGAGTGCCCTTCGTTAACGACACGCATTTTAACTACTCATTTATCATACCAGTAACTAGTAATTATTCAGTTTAGATGTAGATGGTGGTCACGGAGCACCGTTGACGAACGATTATCCAACCTTGCCTAGTGAAACGTGAAAAAGTTCACTTTCTATCTTGACTTATATCTAGTCAAGTGAAGCGGGATGTACCTCATCGAAAAGTGTTGTAACGATAGTCAGCACACAGACTGCAATGAGTTGGGCCCGCCATGAATCAATAATACAACACAGATAATAAAACAATCATTGCCACACCGACACATTATTCTCTCGGTAGCCTACTTCTGGAAAAAAACAAAATAAATATTTCCTCGGTAATTCTCATCAGACTTCGAAAGCACGGCTTAACATCGATTGTGTCCTGCAGTTCAAATGAACTGTGGTCTGAAAGTTTATGAATACATGTCACTTACGTAAATTATACAGTGATGGATAACAGCCAGATTTTTAATGGTCTAATGAATGATATAAAGACAGGGGTCATCTTACAGTAGAAATTTCTGTTCGCATCACATCAATGCCCACAGTGGACTGCAGTTTTTTCTGGTTCACAGTAGTGAGATCAATTTTTGTATGAAAAGGTACGGGTGTTCATTCCTCCATTCGAGCAATTAGTCATTTTGAACGGGGTAAAATTTAACAAAATGTTGTAATCACCAAACACTTTCTAAGTCTGAGTTGGTACCAACAGCCCGTTTAAAGTTTCACATTCGTTCGCAACAGAAAAATCATTTAGTCAAATAGGTAAAAGGCCATGTTTTGCAAGGCAAATTAAAGTGTGCCTGGTAACTGGGAGATATTTTCTGTTGGCCAAGGCCTCTATAAATCGGGGGGAGAAACTTCTTCAGGTGTCAAAGACCCGTCCGCTGCAGCGAATTTTGATGAAACCCGAGTTCGTCGCGTTCTTCAGAGCTGGCCACGGAGCAACGATGAACAGAGTAGTGTGAAACTGATTATTTGTCAGCAAATGCACTGGGTTGTAAATTACGCTTTGTGCGCAATTTCGTGCCGAGAGTGTTCAACTACATTCAATGTCAGCACTATGTTGGGCCGCAAGTAATTCTGACCCGGATGGTTTGAGGAAATACTACTCCGTGGTGACAGTGAAACTCCACTATTCAGAGAGTATTATGATGACTACCCCACTATGATATAGGATGTGAATCACGGTGACCCCAATACAACGGATGTCTTCTAACTGGAAGCTAGGACTCAAAAACCCCACAGATACAGACGTTTGTGCAGTCCCGGATGTTGTCATTAACATAGTTACAGAAGCAAAATACGGCACACCCAAATAGATAGCTTGCAGTCCGAGGTCTTTGTCTCCACACTTCTCGATGAAAATTACTAGGGAACTCAGATGTATGAACAATTAATAGGTACGATCTTAATGAAGACAGATAAGGTGACTGCCAAGCCACGAATGCGCAAGACCGGTGAATTCAAGAGTAAATGATTTCAAGTTTAATTATATTGTCTTGTTTGGTGTCCGGAATTGATAAAAGAATTACGGCTTGTTATTCGCCTTTGTCAGTTATCCAGGTTTTGGACTCTGTTCTTGAATTTATCACTCACCACAATTATGAAAGGATTATGCTCCCCTAGGCTGAGTGCCTGTGTATCCTTACACTATCGGACGATCCGAAAACAAGCATCGGTCTGGTGGATGTGATATAGACTCACGATCTTGGGTCAAGGCTTCTTCAAGACTAAATAGAATTGCCTGGCCAAGAGGGAACTGGGTCATTTTTATTCCCAACTCTCTGGTCCTTACCTTATATTGAGGTGTTTGCAAACTAAGCAACAACTCAAACCACAATCACATTCTAGTCTAATTAGTTGTGATTATTTCATGTTACACAGTAAGAGGGCTTCAAAATTGGCAAATTTCAACAAACAGTTATCGTTGTGTTTACTTTTTACGAGGATGACAATCATCAGCTGGAACCCATAACTATTTGTTTTAAGAGTCAATACCGAAAAAATCAATAAGCTACGCACAGACTGGAACAAGTTGTTGCTATAGTTGAACCCAGTAAAATGTCACTACCTTAAAAGACGTACGCAGGGGTGTCACACAACTGTATCTATCTTGGAGACGTTGCTTGTCTGAAAAATTCACGTAAAACCAGGTAGCTCGTAACAATTTAAATCTAATGAGGAAAGCAAATGTATAATGGTACTGCCATATCGCAACATGTGGGACGGCACATAATCCTGATATTGAGTTCTCTCCACAGATGCCAATTTATTCAATCATGAACCGTAAACTGCTTAAACATGATTTTTTCAAGTACTTATTATTTGCACTGCACTCATTGCCCATGTTCAATTTCAGCTACGAGGCAGCAACTTTATTTCAGCATAACAAGAAAAAGAAACAATGTCCTTGGGAAGGACAATGTTTCTCGGTGATTTCTGAAGCTCAAATTTACCAGCTATCATCGAGTATTTTCCGTCCTACCTCAGTTAAAGTTCGATAGTCAGTCGTGGTTTGTGCAAATTGGAAATTTCAAAGCAATTTTTTATCTCATTCTTAGAAGGACTCGTTTACGAAATGAATACTAGTCAGCCGAGATCAACTCAGAAGAGCTTGTGATTTGCACTGTCGACACAGCGCCGCTGATGCTGATATTCACTCAAGGGATATAGTTCCTTAATTTGGATGTCTTTGTTTCTCATTGGTCCCTGAAACAGGGGAAGTAAAACTGAGTGTAACTAGAGGTGTAATAAGCGCTCATTTGATTAAATTCTTTTCAGAGTATTCCACAGAACAAGAGGACTAGGTTCCAGAACGTTGTGTTAAACGGTATAGCCGTATGAATCTGTGTATAGATGCAGTTACGCATAAAGAGCCAAGAATCGCAACAAAAGAATAACAACAAAAATCCATCGGCTTAAAAAATAACGATTCCATAGATGTAAATGGAACAGAAGGTGCTTTTCATTTGATCAATACTTGTTAGAGCTATTTCCACCGTAACAATATACCCAAGCACAGAACACTTATTCTCCTGAAGGTCATTGTTTGCTTGGAGTTTTGGTGTATGTATGTGCTGTGTTCAACGAACTGCTAAAAACAATCATTTCTCCTCAAAATCTCAGCGTCCTCTCAACACGGTAAACTAATCACCCAAACACAATGGGCTTTCTAGTCGAGAGAGTTAAACGGCCACTCGAGCACTCGCCTTTTGATATGTATGTATGTATGTATGTATGTTTGTATGTATGTATGTATGTATGTATGTTTGTATGTATGTATGTATGTATGTATGTTTGTATGTATGTATGTATGTATGTATGTTTGTATGTATGTATGTATGTATGTATGTTTGTATGTATGTATGTATGTATGTATGTTTGTATGTATGTATGTATGTATGTATGTTTGTATGTATGTATGTATGTATGTATGTTTGTATGTATGTATGTATGTATGTATGTTTGTATGTATGTATGTATGTATGTATGTTTGTATGTATGTATGTATGTATGTATGTTTGTATGTTGTATGTTATGTATGTATGTATGTATGTATGTATGTATGTATGTATGTATGTATGTATGTATGTATGTATGTATGTATGTATGTATGATGTATGTATGTATGTATGTATGCATGTATGGATAAATGAATGACTGAATGAACGTGCGTGTGCGTTTGTGTGTTGGGTTTCCCGGTACGGAACTTTGAGTCACGCGTAAGTTCGACGATCCTGAATAGCAAAAAGAGCAAGTAGGTTCAAAGGTCTATATATACAAGGGTGCGCAGAATTATAGAATAAACCTTAATTGTCCAAGTTCGTGGCGTAACCAAGTGCGCAAACCTGTCACTGACCGGCACAGGGCACTGTCAAGGTCCACACACCAAACAATGGTGAGCGGAATGTCGGCTCGTTAGAGTGCGTAACGGTCATCGTTTCCGAATCCGGCCTCGTGATTCTAGTGGCGGTGCGATCACACGGAAATCATGATAGACAAGCCAGGGTAGGCACAACAACAAATGGGACACGAACACGCATGGATGAGTAAGTCAGATGCTCACACACACATGCAGGAATACCACTGCCGAACGGGAAAGCCCTTAAGGAAAGGTGAGTGGCGGGTGCAGATGAGCAAAGCAAGTGGAGATCAAATGTACATTGGCCGAGTAAGCAAATCAAAAATTGAATATCAGGAGGTCAAGTTAGTTCCAATAGTGCACGTATGTATGTGTGTGCATGTATATAGCGAAAAGACAACTGGGTGATTTACCCAGTAAGTCCAACTGGCTCGCTTACATCCATATTATTACGATGAATAAAGCACACTGGGATGGAAAACGTCACATTGAAACGCAGTTGGACGACCATATTATAAACGATTCTACTGTGACTTGACAGCATACTTGGCCGTTGAACACCCCACTTGTTTGAAACGGATTTCTTTGTCCTACTTTGGTATTAGAGTATTGGTATTACTATTGGCATCAAAGTCTTCACCCATTGGTGAAGACCACGTACTTTTCCGATTCCCTGTTATTTATCCGTTAATATCTGTACGTGCCAATCTGTCACAAACAAGATCCTTCACACAGTGAAACCACTGGATTTTCCCCCCTACGATTTGTCCCCCAAATACCACAGAGCGTAACAAGGCCCGAGTAGTGCCCAGTAGCTCAGTGAAATGGTCCAAGCCAAACTCTTGGAAGTGAATCAGAGTACATGCCTTACCGATCACTTTCGCAGGCTTATCCAGGTATGCTATCCGATTCAAGAGATCAAATTGACCGGTTCACTCGGTGATCTCTCGTAGCCACTCCACATGTTGACAATCACCAAATCCAGTCCATCCGACCACGTGCTTACACCCGGATGACATGTCTCACACCTGAGGAGAGACGACATGGGTGTGAACGTATTTATGCAGGACCCGGGCATGTCTTTGCATCTCGATCACCTGAAGGACTCATTTATTGGCTCTATTTCAGGTGAGAATTCCCGTTTGATCATGCAAACACACTAATAACTGCAGACACGTCTGTAGGAAAAACAATAAGTAGGAAACAAGCCTGACTTCCCAATACTCATAAAGCTAAATAGGATCGCTTTCCTATTACGTTAACTGTCACGGTGAGAAAAATAAAGCAGGGAAAACAAAAACTCACATAACTATGTGCACACATGTGTACACATATATACATACACATATCAAATGTCGTACCAAACGTAATCTGAGTCGGCCTGGTCCAGCACATTCACTTCCTTAAAAACATCACAAGCGAGAGATTCAGTTGCGTTCTAGGTGAGTCTCCCTTCAAAACCAGGCAACTGAGGTTTATTAGCCAGCGGCAATGAGAAACATTTATGTGTGGATAGGACGGGGGATGAGGATCCATCACATGGTGGGAGAGACGCCATGATAATCGCAGCAACTGGACGTGGCGCTTCTGAACAGACAGAGGTGAGGTGGGTAATCTAATAGCAACCGCCTCATCTGCGACAAAAATTTGACACTACACCGCCCCGGAGTCTCTTCCACGCATCCGGTGAATAGGTCAGTGGAACGTGTGATCGAATGGTTTGATTCAAGGAGACGTACTACCACAGTATTGTTTATAGATCTTGTACTTTGTTTGTGCTGTGAGTGCCATCAAGTGTGTACCTGGCTGCTTTTTAACACGTCCGAGCTAACAATGAGATTGAACCCACCTGGGTAGGTTCAACTGTCTGCACAGCTGCACAAGCGAGATCGTGGACAAGGAAGCATTAAGTTCAGGTTCAGTGGAATAACTTCATGGGAGATGGTGTAACCGATAAAAATGAGTAAGGCATGGATAATCAAAACTTCAGGGAACGATACCATGAAAGAAATGCAGTTGTAGTGTCTCTGGAAAATAATGAACAGGAGTCTACTTCAGTTCAAATTAGGCAATAAAGTATGCTCCATGGTTATTTTACGTACATGCGACTGATAGACATGAAGGATTGACATTTCAAGATAATATCCGCGCGTTAGGTGCATAACAGCTTATGCTTTCCCGACGTGGGAAGGATAAAAGTAGCCTCGCTTGTTCTACGTGGCGAAGCAGGTACAGTTGAATCTGGTCGTTGGCTTGTTCACTGGGCTGAGCAATTTGATTGCAAACATCCCATCACCAATCGAGGTAACGTCATCATTGCGTTATTGGGGAACTAAGTTGTGCGTAGCGGTGGGTTGAATCTGTTGAGACGAGTTTGGATCGTGGTGATCTTCTACAAAAACATTTCTATGGACAACACTACAATGAAACCGTCTATTAAACATGGAATAGCGGATATTAAACGGAGATCGTGGTCCTGTTGTACACGGCGAACGACAAACAAGTGGCTTGACTAGACATCAAATTGACGTACAGCCTTGCTGTTTCACAGAACTGTCCCAGTGCCATTGGGGAAAACGACTGTTTTAGCGGTAACTAACTTGCCGTAAAAAGGGTAAAAACATTTATTACGTTCCCCATTAATAAAACTTGTGCAACAGTTCGTCGCGTGCAAATCCTGCTCAAAAGCTCTGCGGCACGTGCTATCATGTACGTTTTCAGTGACCTGTGTACAAACTGATTCCTTCGTAAGGAATGCCAATTTGTCACGGGTATGCCTTTCTGAAACGGTGCTCCAGGTAAGCGGAACATTGGAAAAGTAAAACTGAGTGGATACCTCGTGTGGGCCTCGGCTCACGTGTAGCCGTTCGGTATGCACAGCAGAGTGCCTCGATTCAATTCCTCTTGTTGTCGAATGATAACCAAACAACACACCAGCTCTGTTATTTCAAGAAATCCAATCAGTTGACTGTGAGCTCCACGCGCTGAGAGAATGTTGTAGATCAGGCACCCAGCCAGAGGAAGAATGACGCAGTAAACGACAAAGTGATAGGTGCCGAATCTTACATACAAAAAGTTACTATGGTATCAATGAGCTTTTGTTAAATGAAGGACATGTTATTGGGCTGTGTCAAAAAATAAGATATCTCCTTCCTAAATAACAGCCTGGATAAATGCCATTTGTCAGGCAACTACAACAGAAACGAGGTTACACATCCATAGTAATTTTTAGAAGTGGGCTTCCCTCTAAAAAAATACCTGGCCATTCGAAGTGAAATCCGTTGTCACAGGAAAGTGAGCTTACGAATTCGTCATTGGAGACATTCTACTCTCATATAGACGCTCAATGGACGATCCCTATCTTACCTTCATGTATAAAACTTACAGGGTTACTGGGAACTCTTCGGTAGTCCCCGACCGGTCTCGCCCTTTTTGGAGCTCATCAGATAGGCTCAGGCTCCCTGGTTCCCGTCAACCTTATGTTCTGCTAGAATCCAAATTGAACTGATTACGGCAAATGCACTCATTCGCAAATCAATCTGGTTTTCGCGAAAGACTCAACTGAATTTCTTTTTTAGGATATTCTCTGCCTGAATGTACTGAGTAGTTTTCTGTATGAAAATATACCGCCATATCTCGAATATCGTATCCACTAAAACATGAAGCAGCCTTTCTGCAGCACATTCAGTTGACGAATATCATAAACGATAGCTTCATTTGAGTCCCTCGTGAAAGCCAAATAGATATATAGATAAACCTGTTTGTCTTAGCATTCCTTAATTTCATTGCCATTCGTATGCGCCTCGGTGCTCACGGCAAGTTCAGTCAGTCAGACAGCTTGCATTACAAATCGACTTCATCAAGTACTTTCCGTAGCACATCAAGTGGATTTTAAAGGAATATTCAGATGACTCCAGTCGAATCTCTCGTTTACATCGGCGTTCTGCTGAGTACGTTTTACAAGGCCGCATCAACTGATGTTGTCTTCAAGAAACACAATGCTCAGAAGAATGCTGAGAATTATTCGACAACTCGGTTTTGCCTTTCTTGGAACTCATCAAGTAGACAAAGCCACCGATTTTCAGTCAACCTTATATTCCATTTGAATCCAAATCGGACGGTATTTGCCAAATACTCACATTTGCGCAACGGTTTTATTTTGATTAGCTGTATCTCCCGTTTACGGTGTGAAGTGTATGTACTTTATTGGTACCAAGGAGAAACCGCTTGTGGGCCATCAGAAATTGCAGCAACCATACTTGTGATACCTTTTGTAAAATCAGATTCATTGTAAAGAAAAGAGAGGGAACAACTGACTCTTGATTACCTGGTAGGACGAAATAGACTTGGAGTCTTAAGAAATACCAACGGGCAGGACAAATGCGACTCCCAACCTACCCATGGGCCTCTCTCAAGCTAATTTCGAATTTCCGGTGGAATGTGCTCGACATAGGAGTCTGTCCTATTCGGGATATTCTCAGTATGATTGGTTACCCCCGAGAAACTTGGAAGCAGAAGCAGAAAGGAGACCCAGTAAAAGGCCGCGAATAAGTAGTTTCGACATCCGATGTATCTTGTGTGCAACTTGTTCAAGGTCTAGGATTAACGTAGTGCCAGAAATTTTTAAAGCGTAGATTAATGAGTCTCCGAAAGTGGTGCATACCGTTTGAGTAGTTGACTGAACAACTCCAAGGAGGATACCTCGGATTGGGTTATGAGAGCAGACCGGCCGGAATCACTCTTGCTTTGAACTAGTAAACACTTAACCTCAGGTGCAATGTTATCGCCAGTATTCCTGAGATGACCATTATATTTCAACGTTGTATTGCAGTCATCTACTGAAATCCATTGGATCGCGCTCTCACTGCGTTCAGGCTCATCTTCAAAAGCCTGAGGAAGCCATATTGTGGCTTTCAGCTTTCCACACTAACACACTCCTGAAATGCACTGGTCTGCGAGAATATGCTTTGACTACATGATCGATGCTTGACCGCGCCATTACATGCTTTCAGCCAGGTTTAGAAACGCTACTTCGCAGTACCTACCGTAACACCACGTGAGTTGATAGTATATTGCATAGAGCAAATACCAATGTCAACGAAAGTTCTATGGAAGGTCAAAATGTCTGTGCACAACAGCAAAATTCGTTGCTTTTGGAAGACTATTCGAGCGCATGTGACTCGAACGCTTATTCTAAAACTCTACTCAGTCCAAAATATGGTTGTATCCGTCACTACTAACCAACACAACTGATTCAGGACAACCATAAACTGGATGAAGTATGTCGTAGGTCACGGTTTTACAGCTACCCACATACTGCCATCATAAAGAGTACAGCACTGTTCATATGGAGACCAAGTCTTCCCAAATGTGTCACCTGGATTTTCGCTGCTCCGGCAAACTTCATAAATCCTTTTGTGTTGCTGATGAACCGTCATTATCTCAAGATAATTTTTCCGGTCCTCTGTTGGGTGTGAGGTACAATCAAGTGAGATAGGCAGAATTATCAGAATCTTACAAAAACAGGGCATCTAGTGTTGACAAAGTGCATATACAACGAGTATGGCCCGTGCTGTAACTGTACAGCTATTCGGCATAGATATCCTACCTATCTTCTTAGCGGAAACCAGCGGCATTTCTGTGCCCTCTTTTTGAAAAAGGTCAAATACTCTCAGGGACAGACAGATCCATTTCACCAGGCAATAGCAGCACGATAGCCAACCTATACTGCTGGGAGCACACACATTTGCACTACTTGTCCTGGTTAGTCGCACATTCCGTAAGTGCAACCCATTAAATCAACAGTCTTCGCAGAATTCATAACGGTAACTAATTCGATTTCACATCACAAAGGGAATTTTTGGGGATTACGTTTTGTGAGGAACCGGTCACCCACTTTATATGCAGTGAAGAACGAACTGAATCTGACATGGTAATAAGTCAGACTAGTAATAAACATGTGAAGTAAAGCATACAAAGTGTCATACAACTGACGTTATGGCTTATAATTTCAGTAGCCGAAATGACAGCCAGCAGATTTTCTGTTTAAACGCTGAATGTAACTAAAGCAAACATATTTTTGCATATAAACGGTAAGACATGTGGCTCTAAAATTTCACCATTCCAAAAGACAACAACATGTATTAGAAAGTATAACGACGAATTCAGCCTGAAGTTTCGCGACAATTCCAAATATACAATCTTACCTCAACAGGAACCGATGATGAAGCATCGACTCTTACCCGGGAGTGTTAGTGAAAAAACGGTAAATTTGCAAACAGGAATCCTCTGTCTGGAATTTACATATGTTGAGGGTACCAAGAGACGGTCGGGTGGGTCCGGACTGAAGGGAGATCACCAGAAAACAAGTAAAATTCCAGCCCATTTCACTAAAGGCACAGCTCACACTCTGTCACATGGCATACAACTTCATGACGGAAGATAGGTGGAACAATCTAAACAGAACGGGAAGTACTTGTGTGAGTGGCTCGACCCAATCAGTGTACGAAATACCATCGAACCTGGATTTTGCTTGGTTTTCGCAGCTTATTCTCAACCTAGAACAATCAAGTCTCCAGCGAGCATCAGCCGAGACGGCTATTTATTCAAGAAGTGCTCGAGTTTGTTTCATTATAAACATGTATGTTGACAGAGTGGGAAACCCTGTTGCAACCACTCAGAAGTAAGTGCAAAAATTAACGTATTCATGTGAATGCGACATCCCTCGGGATGCGCTACTGAAAGACAAAGGATTTGCACATATCGTATTGAAGTATGCAAAGTCCTATTCTTCGAATTTCACCATATATTTGGAGTTCGGTTATTCACTCCATCCATGATATTAAACAGCCCATTTTAGCACCTTAATCGAACTACTCGTGGTTGTGAGTTGCCAGTCTGTAACAAGATTATTGCCATCTCTGTGTTCTGGCCAGATTAACCATCATATGTCCTGGAAAACTAGGCGGTACGTATGAGGGCACTGCAAAGCTAACTTATCACTTCTACTTGACCTGTACAGAGCAACACTGAGGGGTAGTCACTGAGTATTGTGACGCAAGGATCTGCCAGAATTTATCAATCTAGTTTGGCTACATGTTTTATCCACGAAGTGGAAACGGAATCTTCTGTATAATGATTTCGGTTACGTTTAAGCTCATCGTTTAGCATGGTGACAAACAGACATGGGGCGCAAAAATTGTGCCTTTTGCCATCACCTCACACCGCATGCTTCCATTATTGTTTCTCCAAGTTTAAACACCCGTGTCGGAGTGCCGCACAAAGTTTGTGGTGAACCACTACCCTGTCAAGAGAAACTAGCCGAAGTATTTTTGTAATGCACTACTCATAAGGTTGCTGAAAATCCGTCCGTAGCCAAAGTATTGTTCATCACACTTTTCGCTCAAGCAGAGTTCGTTGTAATGTGCTCACCACTTGTCCAGGCATTCCTATAAGCAAACGAGGTTTCTCTAGCACAAACTCAAATGACGATTCATACAGTATTGAGTTCGGCGAAACATAAGATTCCCAAGTCTTCAGTAAAAGATGGTGTCAGCTATGCCGTTTACTGGTTCTGAAAGCTGCGTAGTGAAAGTAACAACGCAAGCTGGTGTGGTTTTGTTAATAAAACAACCGTAAGAAGTATCTAACCCACTAATGTTTAACCCAGTCATACTGAATTCCTCCCAACTCATGTGTCGTGATCAGAGTACCATATCACTAATTTGAGGCGTTTCTGCTTGGTGCTACTACTCAGCCGAAACCAGTGATTGGGTTTATTGTCGTCGAGGCACTTATCCTAGGTTGACGTATAGATCTCCACATCGCGTCTTGGTAACATAACCTGTCAGATAATGCGGACAGGGTCGTTTAACAGTACAGTGCTGTCTATAATGGATCATTAGAATTCCCAGCCTTTCTACCAAGATTACACAACACTAAGTTTCCTTTCTTCGAGAATAATTCCACTTGATTTAATCCGGCAAATGAACTTTAAAGTTCATAAGGCTAGTACTAGACGAACACCGCTATCACCACATGCTACCATGTTAGCTGTTTGAAAATCCATTAAAAGTCTAAGCACAAACTGATGTGCAAAGGAGTGTATTCCGCGGACTCCATAGAGTTTGGTTTCAGGTACAACATACGATTGGCCGAAACTAGGGTACTGCTCCTACCTGATGAGCCCCCGGTCGAGGGCTGTTGAAACGTTGTCAGCAACGTTATGAGCAGCTTCGAGAAAACATAAGGCATCACTTAACAATGGCTACTGGGATAGATTACTACGGATGATATTCACTGGATCTGAAAGAAGTCCTTTACTAAATTTCTGCCATTCCTCCAATCCACAGTTACCGCCATGACTTCCCAGACGTTTCTAAATCAGGACCGTTAACCGGATAATCGAACTAGTAAATACTATGATGTAACAAGGGCAGTTTTGGAAAGCAGGTATTATGCATGTATGCGTCATGTGGTACGTCTGAACTGTCGATAACAACCAGGTGGCAATTATTTAGAATCCTATGCAGGAGTCTGTCGCTTGTTTGTGATTGACGATTTTGAGGCGATACTTCTTTCTTGCAACACTCACTCAGGCAGACGATCAGAGTCATTTCGGCCACTCTCCGAAGCTATGCTAGTATTAAATTAATCCATCCGCATCTTCCAATCTGAACTACCGAGTATATTTTTCCCACTGTAGCTTCTAGCAAACACAACCTCCTTCCTGGTTCCTAATATCCTGCATATTTAGACATGAAACACTGTTCACCCTCGCGAATTCTGCTTAAGGGGCCGATTGAGGTAGTTTTTGTTCTCACCTAATACCTATACCGAGAGTTAGTACACTCATCTGATTAGCTCCAGTTCTCTCACCACTACAGAGGTCAATCTCCCAAGCCTTACTGGTCAGTACAAGCAGTATCCCAAGTGAATGACAATAAATTTACTAACTATAGTTCCTTATGTATTCAATTCGGTTACGATCGGTCTGTCGTGCAGTAAGGGATCGCGTACCACTAACTAATCGGTTCGAGCGTGCTACCGGTCAGCTGATCCAGGTCTATCTTGCTAGTAAACATCAATCAATATTGAGAAAACGGAAGGCATTACAATTTAGGACAAAAACGTTTGAGTGCTTTACTCAGAGGAAGTTACTGTGGTCACAATATCAACGAGATTCTGCACTCGATCGCAAAAGTCCATGTATTGGGTAACAACAGTTTGTACGTGTCTAAAGGGTGGATATAACTGCACAAAATAGCCCAATATTAATAATATTTCTCATGAAAGCTTGTGGTTAGGAATGTCGTTCAGCTTATTGTAGGTGGGTGTAGATGAAGTAAAAACGTTAAAACCGTTGCCTTAAAGAAGAATTGGTAGAGGTAGAAGAAACATATCCAACAGAGAAAGCTACTTACGACATACTTCGCCGGACAATACGTGTCCAACTTGCAGGAGAGGTAACATCTACAATTCATTTCAATGAGAACATAAAAGTTAATGCGCTTGTTCCTTCGCCTGAAATCCGAGAATGGGCAAAAACATTCAGAAAACCCCATTTGGGAAGCGGCGACTAGGGTCGGCAGAAGGGAACTACCAATTAAGAAAGGTTCTAAGTAGAAGTATTGACGAGCTTACCGGAATGAATTCCGAAAGCCTCGGATTTCTTCCAATGAAAAAAGCTTCCGTATTAGTTCTATGGTTATGTTCAATTTCTAGCAAGGTGAGAACATCAGTCAACGGTGCCAAACGGGTGGTATACGGCAACAAAACCAACACCATCTTGGTACCCCGCCTACTCGATAACTAGATCAGTTATACAATGCTCCAACACCTGGATATCCGGTATTTAAGTTCCTCACAGGTAACTACACTGCTCGCATCCTAACTTGAATGAAAACGCGTCACTTGGTACCGGTTTCTCCCGGATCCTGCCTTCACACTTCTGAAAAGCCCCGACGGATTATGTCTTATGAATTTCGCAACCTGATGTCCAGATTATCAACGTTCTGATGTAAAGTCAATATTGTCGCCGTATGCTAACTCTAAGGGACGAATGCAACTGCAATTCTCAAAACAGAAGACATCTTTCATTGTTTAGCATGGTGTTGTCATGAATTTCCTGCAATCAAGAACGGCCCCGTAAGGTAGTGGCCATATTTTAGATAAGAAGTCCAGTCGTCTCGCCAACTGTAAACTGATTCATCAAATGAAACACTTTGTAGTAAAATTTACGAAAATTAAACAATTCCCACAAATATCAAACACATTTCCAGTTTCCAACGAGGCTCACTATCGCACAGAACCACTCCGAAGTTTTAATGGTAACTAATAAGTAGCGTGTTTAAAGTTTTGGTTGTGTGACGTAGAATGGTGAGATTCAGAAATTGAGCTCGGCAAGATTTCGGATAGTTGTCCACCCTACTTTTGATGAACGCAGCTGATTTCACCCTTTCCCACAAAACGACCGCTCTTCAAAGTGACTGTTCTATGTGTGAGGTATATCACTACCAGCGAATATACACTCATTTGCAAACTAATTTGATTTTTTCGAGAGACTCACCTGGAGCCCAGCTGAATCTCTCGCAGTCCCCGGGGACTGTCGTGGGCTATCAACGGATTTTCAGAAACCTTATGAGTAGTACATTACAAAGATATATCACTACCACTTCATTGGAGAAACCTTCATTGGGTTAGTGAAGGTTGATTCGGTACGACGACTAATACTGAGAGGCAAGTGTAAGAGGGACGGTTCAGTAATCGTAAGTCAGCAGTCAACTAATAACATTCGTGTCCTGCAGCATGATATTCTGGAAAGCGTTAGAGCCCTCACCCGAGTTTAGCGTGGAATATAGTAGGAGCATGTAGTAATTTTTATGGCAGTACACATTCCTATCTTTTTCGATCGAGTATGGGCAACCACATGGTAAGCACCTGCCAGGCCCTTCCATTGATAATTCATGTGTTTGTTTGTTGAGTGACATGCACGCACATGTCCAAACCAAATCGTTGGCAACCTAGTTTATAGAAACGGATGGAAATTGGTAGTACGATTGTCATTACGTTTACGTACGATTCGTTCCCCACCTAATCTGAATGTTGCTTTTACTCACATTCTTGGTTCACCCTGTGGACAAATAGTAGCTGAAATTTCACGAAACTTCGACACACTGCTCATCTGGAATCAGGTAAAGTAGTTTGTGAAACTAAACCACATACCTATGTTTAGAAACGAAGTAACTTGAAACAAAACCACCTCGTGAAAAAATGTTCAATTCAGAAAAAATAAGTCGGCGTTTCCGTTCAGAGCCAAAAGGCAGTGTAACACACCTCAGTTCGGAAAATACGGCTCGCTTTCACTACAGCCTCACTGATCATCCTTCAAAAGCTACTTTAAGTGAGCGTAGCAGTTAACCTAACTCAAACATCGGAGAACCACTAGACATCACCTGCAGACAGGTCTCATATGAACGGTAAGTGAAACCAGTCTTGGCGATACACTCACTTACACACTAATTCGGTTTATACGGTAGAACCTAATTAACCCCAGATGAGTCAGTCTTTTATGATATTCTTTGACTGTTGTTTCAGTTGGAATGATATCTGAGATATCGCAGAATATTTTCGACTACTCATACTACTTATAAGGGTGCTGGAAACAAACCGGCTAAACAAACAGTCGATCGAAAAAAACAAATTAAAAAGCCGGTCTGCTTGGATTGATTATGACCATTTACTTTACGAGCCAGTACAGCCAATTTGAACGCGACCTTCATCTAGCACGTGCTAAAACAAAGTTTAAAGCTCTACTGCAACCAGTTGTTCAGTACAGTTGCTCGTTACGTGACCGTCTGTTAGCATGACAAAGTATATATTGATTAATGTCTGTTCGAACGAGTGTTTCCGGCGGTGTTTGGTTATTTGCGCACATCAGTCCAGACCCATGTTCCTAGGTATCGGACGTCAATCCATTCAGTTATATAACATCTATAGTGTGCTGTTGATGAAAATGCTTGATTAGCTCTACGTCTTTGACGGTTCGACGAGTTAGCTTAGCAACCATGTGGTTACTTCACATTTGAAACAAGTTAAAGGAAACAGCAGGTTGGATTGATGATACAAAAACGGTTTAGTTGGATCCATCAGTTTCATCCTAACAAATCGTCATGCAACAAATATTCCGGTATTTCCACACTCCTCCCGTTGGTAAATCAACCAAAGAAGGACAGTTAGACATTTCCAATTTGGTCGTGTGGATCTGAGACTGGACATGAAATGCTTGTTTGTGCTTGAGCCTCAATGTAAAGCAGTTGGACTGTCATACAATTTTGGATGTCGACAACAAGCCGCGTGCAAAAAATATATTCGGAGAAAAACGAGAAGGATCGCATTCAAGCTGCTCCACAAACTTCTACTTGTCGTGTAAAAAGGAGTAAACAGGGTGGAACGTTCCACGTAGCCGTGTACTCTGCTTCCCAACAGGGATATACTTCACTGTGTTTACATGATCGCACAAACAAAAGTGGCTGAGAGCAATCAATTGGAAACTGTTTGGGATCGATTGGGTAGTCATCGTTTCGGAGAGACGTGGTAAACAATCGGTGGATTTATTGAAGGGTAACGTTTCACTTTGGACACAAAAGTTTCATCAGGCCAAGTAACTAGGTTACGACTGAAAGCATCCACGGACCATGCGTACGGAAACTGTCAATTGAATACGTCCGATTGGCGACGGAAGCAAAGTGGGATAACCATCGCGTTTTCCACGTTAGATATATGAAGCACAACGCAATTCTAAAATCTCAGGTTGTTGAGTCCCCGGATGCGCCCCCGCTTCTGTCCGCATTGCGTTCTCAGCGGTCAAGTCATTCCTCAAACAGGGGATCTATTTAACCACCCAACGTTTATCTGGTATCCGTCACCGCACATGTCGTCTCAACCATGATCTTCAGTCCGCATCTCGCTTGCAGATTTCGAATTGCCTGATACCAAAGCGAAGGAAGTAAAATCAGCTCAAGGCAAACAAATACGTGGGTTCGAGAAATTTCTTTCAACGACCTGCTTTTCTGGTAAACCAATAGGGAGTAAGTCATCTACCAGCTACTGCAGCGTAGCCAGTTTATCAGATAGACCCTTAGGGGACGAAGAACGCTGTTTGTTAGGGAAAAAAGTTCGCAATAAGTAAAAGGATCATAAGGGCAGAAGAGATCATTCCTAGTGTTGAGTCCGTGTTTCAGAAGCTTCCTTCGATGGAGGCTTCTGAAACACCTGTGTACAGTTGGTCACAGTCCTGAAGTCCCAGCAACTAGGGGTTCCAAGCATTGCACCAGCAGAGCGAACAGCCTTTAACACATTAAAACATGTATAGAGTATAGCGGATAGTATAGTGTAGTATGCAGATAAAGGTGAGGTCACGGTCGTCAAGAGTGACAACGCGTAGCTGATGGGCTTTACTGACGACCTGGTAACGGGACGATTATGTCAATAACTAATAAGAGTAAGGTTGAAGTTGGGAGGTATCTAAGATCGGCGATAAATCATCCGGCGGCAAGGCAATTGGTATCGATTGTGCCCAAAATTACTATCCAACTACCATAAATTCACAAGATGTCCCCATGAGATCAATGGTGGATGGCCTAGGTTCACCACCACATGAGCTGACCGGATTTCTTAAGCAACTTGCCCACAAGTCACTCAATCACATTCAAAATTCGTATAACTTTTGTAAAAAAAAAAGTATATGGCTGCGTTCCAGTCACAGCTCGGCGAAGTTCTTGTTAGCTCTGATGTCAACTCGATGTATACCAATGTCCCTAAAGCAGACGCTCTGGAAGTAGCGAAAAGGCTGTTACTGGCATACACAACGCTGGAAGAACGAACGCAACTCTCCGTAAACGAGATAGTCGAAGGCATAAAAGTATGCCCAAATCTCAGTCACTTTATTTTTTACTCGGTTATATGCTCTCAAGAACAAGGTCTAGCGATGAGATCTCCAATATCCTCGATTTTGGCCAACATGTACATGGAAGACTTTGATCAGAAAGCTTTAAACGGATTCGAGAATCGGCCAGGGGGTTTCTAGCGTCACGTAGATGACACACTCGTAGCGGTAAACCGGGATAAGATTGAAGTCTTCCAATATCTCAACGCTTCGGACTCTCACATTAGGTTCAGAATGGACCTAGAGTCCACATCAGGTACACTACCCTTCTTTGACTGCATGACACACAAGAGTGGAAACTAAAAACCACAGTTTATTAAAAATCAACAGACAGTGGTGCAATCTCAAACTACTCCTCTGCACACCAAGAAAGCAGTATATACCAGTACAGTTTCAATGATCTTTAGCAGAGTAAGAGCGCTGTAAGCAGAGCAGCACAACTTAAAGTTAAAAAAGCGACTTAAAGATAGCGGATAGTGGGTAGGACTAGAAACTGTATATACAAAATAAAACGTATCGACTGCAAGAAGGTTCATATAGGTCAGACAGTCATGGAATTGCAAATCAGAATTGGCGAACGTAAGCGATGCATCAGCCGATCACCAGTGAACGTAGAGGAATCTCAGACGATGGTCAAAGATCTGGAAACGGCAAGGCATGTGCTAGACACTGGGCACAGGAGTTAGATATATGAAGCACAACGCAATTCTAAAATCTCAGGTTGTTGAGTCCCCGGATGCGCCCCCGCTTCTGTCCGCATTGCGTTCTCAGCGGTCAAGTCATTCCTCAAACAGGGGATCTATTTAACCACCCAACGTTTATCTGGTATCCGTCACCGCACATGTCGTCTCAACCATGATCTTCAGTCCGCATCTCGCTTGCAGATTTCGAATTGCCTGATACCAAAGCGAAGGAAGTAAAATCAGCTCAAGGCAAACAAATACGTGGGTTCGAGAAATTTCTTTCAACGACCTGCTTTTCTGGTAAACCAATAGGGAGTAAGTCATCTACCAGCTACTGCAGCGTAGCCAGTTTATCAGATAGACCCTTAGGGGACGAAGAACGCTGTTTGTTAGGGAAAAAAGTTCGCAATAAGTAAAAGGATCATAAGGGCAGAAGAGATCATTCCTAGTTTTGAGTCCGTGTTTCAGAAGCTTCCTTCGATGGAGGCTTCTGAAACACCTGTGTACAGTTGGTCACAGTCCTGAAGTCCCAGCAACTAGGGGTTCCAAGCATTGCACCAGCAGAGCGAAGCGAGCGAACAGCCTTTAACACATTAAAACATGTATAGAGTATAGCGGATAGTATAGTGTAGTATGCAGATAAAGGTGAGGTCACGTCAAGAGTTAACACATTAAAACATGTATAGAGTATAGCGGATAGTATAGTGTAGTATGCAGATAAAGGTGAGGTCACGGTCGTCAAGAGTGACAACGCGTAGCTGATGGGCTTTACTGACGACCTGGTAACGGGACGATTATGTCAATAACTAATAAGAGTAAGGTTGAAGTTGGGAGGTATCTAAGATCGGCGATAAATCATCCGGCGGCAAGGCAATTGGTATCGATTGTGCCCAAAATTACTATCCAACTACCATAAATTCACAAGATGTCCCCATGAGATCAATGGTGGATGGCCTAGGTTCACCACCACATGAGCTGACCGGATTTCTTAAGCAACTTGCCCACAAGTCACTCAATCACATTCAAAATTCGTATAACTTTTGTAAAAAAAAAAGTATATGGCTGCGTTCCAGTCACAGCTCGGCGAAGTTCTTGTTAGCTCTGATGTCAACTCGATGTATACCAATGTCCCTAAAGCAGACGCTCTGGAAGTAGCGAAAAGGCTGTTACTGGCATACACAACGCTGGAAGAACGAACGCAACTCTCCGTAAACGAGATAGTCGAAGGCATAAAAGTATGCCCAAATCTCAGTCACTTTATTTTTTACTCGGTTATATGCTCTCAAGAACAAGGTCTAGCGATGAGATCTCCAATATCCTCGATTTTGGCCAACATGTACATGGAAGACTTTGATCAGAAAGCTTTAAACGGATTCGAGAATCGGCCAGGGGGTTTCTAGCGTCACGTAGATGACACACTCGTAGCGGTAAACCGGGATAAGATTGAAGTCTTCCAATATCTCAACGCTTCGGACTCTCACATTAGGTTCAGAATGGACCTAGAGTCCACATCAGGTACACTACCCTTCCTTGACTGCATGACACACAAGAGTGGAAACTAAAAACCACAGTTTATTAAAAATCAACAGACAGTGGTGCAATCTCAAACTACTCCTCTGCACACCAAGAAAGCAGTATATACCAGTACAGTTTCAATGATCTTTAGCAGAGTAAGAGCGCTGTAAGCAGAGCAGCACAACTTAAAGTTAAAAAAGCGACTTAAAGATAGCGGATAGTGGGTAGGACTAGAAACTGTATATACAAAATAAAACGTATCGACTGCAAGAAGGTTCATATAGGTCAGACAGTCATGGAATTGCAAATCAGAATTGGCGAACGTAAGCGATGCATCAGCCGATCACCAGTGAACGTAGAGGAATCTCAGACGATGGTCAAAGATCTGGAAACGGCAAGGCATGTGCTAGACACTGGGCACAGGATAGATCTGGAAAATGTGGACGTTCCGAGACGGGGACTAAGACTGACATCACAGCGACCGGTGACCGGGGCAGCGGAAATCGCCAGGCACCCCCGCGTGAATAGAATAGAGGGCGCAGAACAGGCAAGTGTGTGGAGAGCGGTTTTAGATCAGCCGAAGTTACTTGAGGCGGTGTGCACTTATCAGCAGATTATGATCCATACAACCACCTTCCAACCCCAAACCAGTTGTCCCAGCACCCCCCGATGCACACAGGCGAACAGAATCTGCGAACGTCCCCTAAAAGGAATATTCTATTAAGGTATCCTAGACCGAAAAAGCAAGACCACAAAATCCGGTTCCTACATGAAAACAATCCCCCCAACCAATCTATGGTAAACGTTGGTCATCCCCACTAACCAACGAACAGAAACTTCAGACGGACACCTAGCCCTGATCAAGTTGGCTAGTCATAAATCTCACGGACTGGTTCTCCGACTGGTTATTCAATCACTTGGCCTGGCGAAGCTTTTGTGCCAAAAGCGAAACGTTTCCCATCAATAAATCCACCGATTCTTTACCAAACCTATAAGTGTTCGACTTTAAAATATTTGACCACTCACGTCTTCACAGTATAGCGCAGTTTAACTGACTGAAGCAGGCTCGCAACGAAATGAACTGTGAGTGGTAGATAGAATAGCTTGAACGGCGAACTAAGTGTCAACTTAAGGCGCTTGTAACATGTGCTACGTATACCTGATTACCACCGCGGATGAAGCCAGCGCCTTAGCATAAAGGAACTAGTGCTGGTGGTGCTCCATGATTAGGCCGACTGAGATTTCTCAACAGGCCTCTGCATGTTTGCTCCCCTCAGGTTTGTGTCCACATCACCAGCTTGCAAGTAACACAACGGTATTCGCAAGTGGCCACTTCGCGGCACACTATCCGTGGAGTGTACGATTGTTGTTGCGATTTCCCGACAACTTCTTTGAGTGGTATCGAATACCGCCCTGATGACGACCAGTTTTCTACAGTTCCTTTGGAATTGGCTTAAACGCGTAACTTCTGGTCAGTTTCTCCACTCAAGTTGTACCGTAACAGGAAGTGAGTGTTTGGAACCTTATCAGTCAGGTTTTGGTACAGTAGCTCTCGATAACTAATCACTGGAGCCAAGTTGGTAACTATTTAACGCGGAGAAACGGATCAGTACAATCGGTCTGTAATAGAGTAGGAACAGCGTATTCACTTCCTTGTTGAAAAACAAACGAGTGAGTCACTGTAGAGAGCACAGGGAAGTCAACTTCCAGACGAGAACCAGTAATTGCACTTTTCAGGAGCGTTCCACATTGCGTGAACGACTGTATTCTGCTGAGCACTGAACGGAGTCGTCTAGGAGGTTATCGCGCAACTGAAATTGAATTTCCCGTGTGCACGAGACGTTCGATTATTATTATTATTGTTATTATATGCATCCCCCACAAGGAAGACAGGACACCGTAAGCTCCAAAGGTATTCCCCCAGAGTGGTGTCGTGCACCCCAGAGCAGTAGCTGATTGCTCGAGTTTCAGTTCCTCAGACAGTGCAAACTGGAAAAAGTAGGTGAATTGCTAGATCAGGAAGAGAAATCAACACATTTCCAGGGCACATTCTTAGTGTGCATGCTTAGTGTACACTGTTCCCAAGAGCACCGTGACCTTCACGAAACAACACAGGTGAAGGATCTAGTGGAATAGCGGGAACTGATAGTTGGACATTCGTTGTGCTTTCTTGTGCTCATCATCTACCAAACATTGCGAATATCCATCCTAGATTTCAGCCCCACCTACGCAAGTTACCAAGACAACCGGACCCATTTAATTCGTGTGGAACAGCTAGCTGCCATTGAGTTTAGCTAGAGTGAATAAGTCGATAAACTTACCCGTTTCCATTTGAGTCTAGTGAGCTAAAATTGACTTTTGAATAAATTTTGGGTTGAAACATCACTGGATTTGAGTGAAATTTGTCCTAAACACTGACGTTTGCTGGGGGAACCATGCGCTCATTGTGTCCGAACTTACTCGAAATCCACTCACAGCTGACCCACAACAACTAAGTGACACTGCACGCAACATACTCATTCGGTGTACTCCGATTTAATCAACTCATGGAACCACCTAATGTAATCACGAATCAATTGAGAATGACACGTAGGACCAGAGATGACATCTGAAAACCTTTAGCACTATGAGGGTTGCCGTTAGATTCAGAACGGAAGCTGTTTTCGTGCTCTTCTTCTGATCAACATAGACTGACTTCATGAAAAAAACGACACAGTAAGGACAGGATAGAACTTGTGAGCAAGTGTGAAACTTTTTACGTCACAACCGACGTACTGGTGTGACCAACGGTCATGTGATCAGACCATGGGAGTCTTCATGCACACATGGACACTTTCTGAGCGCATGCGTGAATATTCTGCTTCATAACAGCAGGTGAGGGAGAGGTGGCTACAATCTAACCATGGTGGTCAGCTAATGCACCTACACCTCACAAGTAAGCTGCCCGTTAACGCTCAAAGTACTATACTCTAGTTTTTCAGCTGCTGTTGCACAGCAAAACACATGAAGCATACAGCACACCAGCAATGTAAAAGAATGAAAGGGATAACAACAGGATCAAGGAAGCCTGGCGCAAAAGCAGTGGTCGCCAACTTGGCTGATAGAGTTGATTAAGTTCAATAGTGCATCATCATCATCATCATCATCATCATCATCAGAGACGGTAACTTGATACTGATGCTTCGATGCTCTACAAAGTGCACTCAAGACTACTTTACCAAATGTCTATATATTTACGGGGGGTCTGTTCGATATCATTTGAAGCAGTGACGATTTGCGTCCAGGGTATGTGAACTATGAAAACGTTCCAACGCGCATTGAAACTCTTGGTCTGATCACGTGACCAAATAAGTCAATGAATTTTGACACGAAATAGTCTCACGCTCTTACTCAGGGACCTCTTTATCTTTGTTCTTCTTGCTTACGTCGTGCATGTTCAGTTTCACAACATCTCGCTTTGTATTAACCAGAAAAGATCACGAAAACATTGTCTGTGTCGATGTGCAGTCCGGATACATGAATGCAGAAAAAAGTATGCAGTCACTCTGCTCCGTCACATTTGGCTTCCGGGTCCCACCACGTTTCCTGTGCTGAATACATTGTACGATGTCCTGAAGATAAACCTGCACTTAACTGTCGCGTGGGTCTGGATGGGCCTGTGGTCAAACAAGTAAGGCTGTCGTACAGACCCCTGATATCTCGGGAACACAGCGGCCTCATCTATTCACCATCCGATGCGGTGATTCCAACCATTTAGTCACAGCAACTGTGATGCGTACCCACCATACAATCCATAGGAACCATAGTTATTATCGATCCAAACAGGTACAATCGAAGTTAGAACATAGAGCCTAACTACAGATGCTTCCAGAGAATGTTGTATCCAGTCGTGAAATAACCTGATAAAAGAAGAACCAGAATTTACAAAAAATGACATTTTACTGGTTGGAATACAAAAATTCAAAACGGAAAAATCTTCCAAACAGTATGAGTGACCTGACTGAACCGGACAATAGGTAATCCCTCAAAGTAGACAATATACTGAAGAAATGCATTTGCCAGAAATCAAGAAGAGTAGTCCCAGAGCTGTGCGTCGTTGTAGAGAAGGCTAATACTGGTCATAAACAAAAAATTAAAAAGCCGCTCTACTGAAATAGACACCCCATAAAGATCGGCCCCAATGCCCAACAGGGGTGGTAATTGTCGGATAACCGATAGCAGTAACCCTCATATGGGTAAAGAGAAGGGTAGACAGAGAGAGGCAAAGAGAGCAGGAACTAAAGTTTACGGTAGCACCTCTGAGGTAGGTGTTCAATCAGAAGCACACAATGAGACCGATTGGGAATCATGAGACTGATGGACAGTCTTCCGTTTGAAAGCACTGGTCGAATTAGTAGTCACGTGAGTTGAAGCAACCAAAGTAGCTGCTCCAACTGCCGAATCCCTGCTCAGTACGTCCGACTGGACAAGGCGCATGAATAGAACGATGTTCATGAACATGATCAGTGCCAAACACGTAGTTCCAAGACAGTAATAAGGTAAACTGATTTGATCTCGGTTCAATACCAGCCAGCGCGTCATCCAACATAGGACCAGGAAGCGGAACACAATGAAGGTACCTTGGGACGAAGAAAGGTTAAAAAGTAGCGTAAAGTATCATTATCAAATGCGAAAGATGCACATAAGTGACACTCATGTTCGGATGTAGTTCAATTAAAATCAAACACTTCACCTATGGAACCTTCCAATGCATAACAGTCAACTGCAACTTTCGAAGCTTCTGAGATCAGAACGCTTCCAGGGAGTTTGCTTGTTGACACTGGATGGTAGAGCTTTTCTTGCGTCACACTCTACAGAAACGCAAACAGTACAAGGCAATCCATCTGGCCCTGGTGCACGACTAAGTATGTGCCTCACATCTACGAAGGGAAAAGCACTCCTGTAGGATTGAACAAGAGCATATCCGAACTAAATGCCAGCAGATGAGCCAATCAATATACCAGACTGAAGTGCGTGAGCTTGATATGATGGTTTAGCCAAAAACGATGTTTCCCTTCAGAAATACAGGACTAAAGTGACATTCAGCAACCCACAGCAGCGTTGCCGTCAACACGCGATCAGCTCAGCCCAAAGGTCCATGAGTCTTTAGACCACTTTAAGGTCATTTGGGGAACACCTTTCAAGTTAAGATTGGCTCCATGAGAGCCTAGACTGTCCAGTTTGTACATCAGAGACTTCGTAACGGCGATAAACCCAATGACTACCCGATGTAGTAAACACATCAGCACTTAGTCCTTTCCTCCCCCTTAATACGAGACCACAATGAAAAAAACTGCGTCTGGTTTATAACAAATGATCTGATACTAAATGATACCCAGCTAATGGAAACGTTTCAAATCCTGTGTTGAAGTGTAAATGTGAGGTTGATAAAAAAAGCTGACAAGGAAAAACGACTGAGTGAATGAGACAGAACTTGGATCAATCGGAGGTTAAATACCCACAAATCACATCCAAGGAATAATCTAAAGCAATGATAGAAATGCGCTGAATGTGGCTCACCTAGATTGGCATAGTTCACAAACTGGGAAAACAGACTGTCTTTCGGAAACTCGAGGCATTTCAATAGCCGTCGCATGTGTAGAAAGATTGAATTTATTTCCACAAGTAGCGCGACAACAGCATATCCTATATAGGTCCCGGATACCACAGCTGAGGTGAAACAGGTCATTACCTACACGTATGATGAATAGCCAGTGTAAACTTACCGCAAAGTGATGAACAAGAAGTTCAAACGTTGAACGCTCCCGTGACCACCAAAACATGTGCACCGAGTCTGCGATAAAATACCCTACAAAGGATTAGACAGAAGACCACCCAACTTACCAAGCGAGTAGGCAACTAAGGATAGAGAAAATGGAGACTGTGCAAATATCAAATCCTTTGACAAGTCGGGATGAATATAGAATCTGAAGTAGAAGCATTAAGGTGTACGTTGCTAATTACGCGAGCAGCGCGCCAATTCCCGTAACAGATGCATGGACGCAGGAAAGCACCGAATTTCGCCAAACAAACAATCCTTTCGATTCGCTACACTGTCGCTGCCTCGCGGTAGATGAGATACATGATGGGGGAAAACAAGAGGCGACATAGTCCACCAAAAAGTGAAAGGCAAACGATGAAGCGGTTGTGCCAATGGCAAGCATTTGAAAGGCAAAAACAAAGTTGTACAAAGGCTACAACTGGCTGCGATGATTTTTCGGCAGTGGGTCACGCCAAATTTGTCCAGTGATTGATCTGAAAATTAGATGCAGATTGGTGAGGTACAGTAACGGTATGCCGTAGTGTTACGGTTCGGTCACGCAGCGAGCAAACAATATGATAATGCGGATTGTGGCAATACTCTATCCCCAGCTATGTTGCTTGATACAGACTCCTAGCACGGCGAATAGTAAGAAGACGAGAACCTCGGACACAAACTTTAATAATCCAACAACACACGATCAACAGGCGATGCCCGGAGCTTCCGAACCCAAGTCAGTGGAAAGAATGGTATCCTGTACGTGGTCGGATTTAAATTTTCTTGGAGTATCAATAGGCCATTGATTTTTCATAGTTTGACCTTGAAGATGCCAGGAGTTCGCTAGCACACATAAAAACAGCGTTTTCTGGGGGATATTGATATCCCCAACAAATGCTGACGGGAAGCGAATTGGTAACCGGGTACGCACGGTAGCATAATCAGAGTCAAGTTGCGTACCCAGGTAACTGATACCCACATGGTCCAATTGTGCCCTTAACCGTCTTGCGGTTGAGGCCCTCAAGCAACTCGATCTGAGTGTTTGCTCTGGAAGTTCGTACTGGCTGGGAACAGACAATGATGTGCACACAACTAAACCACTCGCTCAACGCTATCCATGCGCTGAGCATTGACTTCAAATATACCCCTTAGTTGTGCTTCTCTCGGGCTTAGTCGTCCACATTGGGCATTCATATCATGCACCCATGTCAACGGAAGAAGGCATGAGATCTGGGATACTGCCAGGTTGCTCAAACCAAGATAGCCAGAGTTCGGATTCGGACCTCGGACCTTCCGGTCAGTAAGTTCGCGCTCTAACCGCTGAGCTATCTCGTCCATCTATAATATGCAGACGACATGCTTCTAGTCTTCGAAGAGCAGAAGGCGCAGACGCCTTTGGATAAACTAATCAAAGTCCTCCGCCCCTTAAATATGCACTTTGCATGTGTGTAAGGTCATGCTACTGGACGTGCAATCAGTAAACACACCACTTACAATCCAGGTACAGGCACTAGGGATTATGGAAACAGGAGCAGTTAAGATACTGATGTTGGATTCGAACCACGGACCTTCCGGTCCGTAAGCTGGCGCCTTTACCACTGAGCTATCTCGAGCCCATCATCATCATCATTATCAAAAACAGCAATATCAATGTTGACGCTGCTGCTTCACTGCCGTACGACCACAAGGTTCGTCTAATTATATTTAAAACCCTAGATTCAAAAGAAGAGAAAAAGAGTTGATGAGGGAGGGGACCTAGTGCTGGCCTATGTCACGCATTCTGAGGTGCGTGCACCTCCGAACGCTCAATCAGACAATCTAAAGAATCTGACAACACAAAGGCCACTGACATCGATTAACCACCATTCCTTGCAGCGTCTCCAGACAAACACAAATGGGGTCACGGGGACCCCATCATTGAAGGAGTACAACACCCAAACTCTTCGTGCTCTCTTTCACGTCTTTCTGACAAGTCCTGCGCTGTCCACCTCGTGGTCTGCTTCATTTTGAAGGAGACACGATGAACAACACTCGTCTCGGTAAACGGTTTTTCGGCATGCGTGCCACATGACCGAGCCGTCGTAGTTGGTAGTGCTTTATGTTTACCCCGCACAACCTAATACCCGTTTTGTAATCACCTCGTTACTAACGCGCTAACGCCATTCAAAACCATTCATGCTTCTGAGACATCGGGGGGGGGGCGAGATGGACAGTGGTTAGAGTGCGAATTTACTGACGGAAAGTCCGTGGTTCGAACCCGACCTCTGCCTCTCGGCTTTCCCTGTCTAGGCTTGGGCAGTATCCCAGCCCTCGCGCTTCCATCGTGTGGTATGGCAGCTAGGCACCGAAAGGGCGCTACGGCTAAACGATTCCGATTTTCTCCTGAGGCATCGCTGGTCAAAAACCTGAAAACACCTCACCACCAGTCCACAGGAGCTACGTCTCGCACCCTTAAAACAACACAGCCCTTACACGCGACCCTTAAGATCTAGTGATATGTCTGTTTGACGCCAAAGTGACGCAAATTATGAAACGTGATTCGATCCTTTGAGATTCTGGCACTGACTCCATCAGACACATTTCCGTTAGAGCTAATACAACTACCGAGGTATGTAAAATTTTCCACAATCTCCAATGGTTCTCCTTGAATTGTATGGGATATGTTGGCAAACTGCACGCTCTGAAGCATGACTTTGCACTTTGAAGGTACAAAGCACATGCCAAAAGATGGCATGATGGTGGTTACTGTGTTCAACAGGGTTTGTGCTTCTTGAAGGTCTTCGAAGAAGAGG
>NW_008751671.1:812366-852480 GCF_000715545.1 Opisthorchis viverrini
AGCGCTGCAAACGTTAGTGTGACCAGTTAGGCTGCTACGTATGGTAACTTTGATGGACGAGCGTCACTGACTGCGTGAGGCATGTATGCCAATGTGTTACGGTTCGGTCACGCAGCGAGCAAACAATATGATAATGCGGATTGTGGCAATACTCTATCCCCAGCTATGTTGCTTGATACAGACTCCTAGCACGGCGAATAGTAAGAAGACGAGAACCTCGGACACAAACTTTAATAATCCAACAACACACGATCAACAGGCGATGCCCGGAGCTTCCGAACCCAAGTCAGTCGAAAGAAAGGTATCCTGTACGTGGTCGGATTTAAATTTTCTTGGAGTATCAATAGGCCATTGATTTTGTTTGATTTGACCTTGAAGATGCCAGGAGTTCGCTAGCACACATAAAAACAGCGTTTTCTGGGGGATATTGATATCCCCAACACGTACTTTTTCTTGGAGTATCAATAGGCCATTGATTTTTCATAGTTTGACCTTGAAGATGCCAGGAGTTCGCTAGCACACATAAAAAAGCGTTTTCTTTTCTGGGGGATATTGATATCCCCAACACGTAGCTAACTTTTTCTTTGAGGTTAAGCGGACTCTCATATACAAATCGAAGGAGGGAAGAGTACGAGTGAGGTTCAGAGAGGAACTGAAGCCATAGTCCACCGGACCTTCCTATTGTTCCTACCTAGACTTGGGAATCTGATGGTGCATCAGCCTCGCACTTTCTACAAGACTAATAACATCAATTCGCATGCTATTGCAGATAAAAAGCCGGGCTCAAAGTACTCAGAAAAGGACTGAAAAGTTACAGGCTTAAAAATGACTCTGACACAGTGATGAGGGCTCAAGCTCAATCCAAACTGCGATGGACTTCATTTTGATGTTACAGTCGAGTTTTTTTCACAACCCAAAATCAATTCTACGGTAACCTTTAACTTCACTGTTTTGATGTTGTTCATGGCAGTAAAAATAGCACACCGAGTACAAGTCGATTTCTCGACATTCAAGGAATACGGCCTAAACAATGAAGACTGCAATCTTATTCAGCAGACTGTTCGGCATGACTCCGCGTCGTCACACACACACTGCACAGTTTTTCGATGACCATTTGACGTCTTTTCAGTGTCATGATTGGTGCAGCGCATCCAGCAGTGCCAACAATCTAGCATGGAGTTTCAAAAACTGTTTACAATAATAGCAAAATAATGCTTAATCCAACTGAGACCCAAGAAAATATTTCTGAACAGAGTAAAAATACTGACCTGTGATTGAGGACCGACGACGACCCGATGGCAACTCACGTTGACGAAAATCACCCGGCTCCTTATCCTCGACTGCGAACAGTTATCAAGAACACTAATAAATAATAGTAGCAGCAGTAATAGTAATCGTTCAACTGAAGCACTCTTTTAGTGCCCACCTACCATACCTTCCGAAGGGAGCACGAGGGCTGATATACTGCCAGGTTACCCTAGCTTTAAGAGGAACAATCGTAATGCAGAAATTGGGTTTGGACCACGGAACTTCCAGTCAGTAAATTCACGCTTTACCCAGACACTGAGCACTGTCTGATGGAAATAATTACATGGTGTTGCACAGGACACAACGGAAAGTCACTTTAACCAGGATGACTGGGAACGGCTTCCATGGGTTTGAAACATGAACTGCTCACATGTTGACGAATATCGCAACAACTCGAATCGAGGTATCACCATCAGCAGCACATCAGTGCTCAACACTGATAGATCGTTACCACACAACCGAACCGACGCAGCAACAACAAAGCCTTGGATGAAAAACCGCGGGAGGTTTTCCTTCATGTCAATGTCCTTCTTCAGACAAAAACGATGCACTACTTTATCGGCTATACTAACTAGTAGGGTCAAGTTTTCGAAGTCGGGAACTGTAACGGTTACCCTTCCGTTTAATTACTCCCCTAATCAATTTCACACCACTGACTATCCCCATCCTGTTTTGTCTGCCTCACAATCGTGACAGGAATACGAGGTTGATTAAAAACATGTCAACAACAGGTCACCTCCGGTTCCGTGAACTTTTGAAGGACGCCATGTGATTTCACATTATTGTTTTCCTGTTCCACTCATTGCAACGACATATACATCATTATTATCATTTTATTAAGGTGCACCTAGTTGTTGTAACCTCACGCTCTCAAAACATAGGCTTTATTAGTGTCTCTGATTCATTAAGTTGTTCTTGTTCAACAAAAGAGAACACTAACAGAAACATGTAGATGGTTGACTAATACATTTGTGTTTACTAGAGCTTGGGTTTTACAAACGACGGCTAACTGTGGGTCCCTCATCCCGTATCCAGAGAACATACCTAACCGGCGGTCTTTCATTGGGGAAATTGGCCAATACAACTTCCGTGAAATCACAGTGGCATAATCTTTGAACCTTCCCGTCTCGAAATGCGTTTTTATCCAAACACAGGTTTCGTGTGCGATGATTGCCAAACCGACCTAGTCTGTGAGAGAGAAGGAACACGCTGCCTCTAAGCATAAGCGGTAGTTGATCCGAGTTCGCTGAGATCCAACTTTCACCTTCTGTGGACTCAAAACTATCATACCCTGAGATTCATACGACAAATAGTGGTTCTTGATTGCTTTTAGTCACAGTTGATGCGTTCTGACAAGACTGCTCCTAGAAGATCGCTTAAAATGGCCTTCGCACGTGTCTAACTTGTGGTTCTTAGCATTTTTAAATTCAAGAAATGAGTCCCTTCAATATAAACTAAGGAATTAAAAAAGAACTTGGAAACTTTGTAGTTAACAAGCTGCACAAGACTGATACCGACATGAGTTTGCATCCAGTCGCCATCGAGATACCGGAGTTATCAGTCAATTCCTCCACGCATCAACATCACGCTACGCTTCTTCTAGTACACCACAATGCAAGTGTTGAAAGCAGCCACTCAGTAATAGACCACCAAGGTGATAATGGATGATGATGTCGGGTAAGTAATCACTGGAATGAAGCAAACTTACCTCCGTTCTATGCGGTTTCGTTTAGCAGACCGGTCGATGACTGGTGTGGAGATCCACGAGACCGACAGTGCTAAGCGGCATGCGTCCGCAGTTTGTGCAACTCCACATAGTCACCACTGCACTAGATGATTGAGCCCCTTTCATTGCGATGCATTGAGTTCCAAAGCTTTCGACACCTGTTTGAATAGTCCTTCGTGGCTGCCAGCCTGAATACACAAGTTAGCAGGCTTAGCGTGTTTGGGACTCACCTAGGTGGTCGACATGAATTGGACTCGGTACATACACACAATAGAGAACGATTACTTCAGCTATGCTGACCGCAGGCTGTTTTGCGACGGTGTGCCGTCCATAAACTCGAATCGATCATATTGCCCTCAGTTACCGATAGCGCGGATCATTAGCTCACTGCCGGTTGTTTTAGAACACTTATCAATACCGACCACGCAAGCATTCGGTGTCCCTTACCTTTTATTTTCCCGGGCCGTGTGAGGTGCGGAAAAATTGCCTGGCAAATGAAAGACCAGCAAATCCGGACATTAGCAAATATACCAACACCGTCTAATAGTCTCTCCCAACTACCCCACCATTAGATGTGAATCCATACCGGAACGAGACCGTCACCTTTTTGCAGTGCTGGGAGTTTTGTCTGTAGTGCGGCGCTACCAGGTTCACTCAGGCACTGGATATCAGACGGAAGTGGCATTGCTTAAATCTCGGAGTAATATCCCGGCTAAATTCGAGCATCAATTGAAGCGACGGATTATCAGACGTCAGGTGGAAGTTAGCGTGCGAGCCGACCGTGAAGTCTAGTGGACTCGGAGAACCAAAGAAATGGAGGGGGCCAGAAAGCGGGTAACGCCCGAAGATTACTTCAGCTGATCCGCTCGACCTATCTCCGGAAACCTCCTCTGAATGAAACCATCAAGGATCGGAATGAAGTGACTATCTTGAACGAGAGATGGCTCAGTGGCCAGAGCCATCTACTGACCGGAAGGTCCACGGTTCGAACCCGACCTCTGCCTCTCGACCTCCCCTGTCTAGGCTTGGGCAACCTGGCAGTATCTCAGTCTTCGTGCTTCCTTTGGGTGGCATGGTAATTAGGCGCAAAAAAGGGTGTTACAGCTGAACGATTATCTCTCTGTCTTTTATCTTATCTTGAACAAAGAACGCCTCAACCATAGGTCCAAATACTTCGGAGCCAATAGCTGTCAATCATTTGGAGGCCACAGTTGAGGTGGAATCCTGAACGGCGAACGTCCAGCCCCATACGGCCTAGTAGGTTTATGAGTGCATGTTCTCTCAAGCGTCACCGAGCTTCTCGCCCGAGTAACCTCCCAGTCGCATTGTTCGAAGACGGGTTGAAAGTCCCAGTAAGTGCTTGTCTGAGCTATCAGCCTGCATCTGAGAAAATGACTGTCTCAGGCAATTTGAAAGATTATTATAGCGCCTATTTTCAAGAATGAGACCCGCAGTGAGTGTAGTTACCACAAGATCAGCTTGACCCCGGTCGTAACGAGACTGTTAGCATCACCGGTGCTTCGTCGCATTACGGTGGTTGGTGAAACACCGACTCAAGAGCAACAAGCGGGATTCCGGAATGGTAGAGGTTGCGTTAACCAGTTGTTCACACTCAGCCAAGTACCAGAACGTCATACGTACAAATGACCCACAATTCTAGTATTCCTGGAGTTCCAAGGCGCATTCGACTCGGTTGGCCGGTCTGTTCACTTGACATGCTTGCCTATCAAGGAATGCCCAGGTAGTTTGTGAACATATTGCATTCTATTCTACCTAATGCGTCGTATTTTTTCATACTTCCGGATGTGTGGAAGTATATGGGGAGCTCAATCAAATCACACAAAGCGGTGCCGTCAGTGATGTTTGCTATTTCTATTCCTATTTAATTTCGCGACCGATGAGTGTTAGGACAAACCCTGAAGGGTCTTTAAAATCCCGGTGTTCACACATCCTCTGACGAAAACCTTGTCAATATGGAATATGCAGGCAACATCGTTCTGGTCTTCGAAGAGAAGACGCAGGTCTTTTTGGACGAATCGATCAAGGTCATTCTGTCTCTTTCGAACCCACAGAGTGTAAGATCATGCCCTCAAAAATGTAGCAACTGAACACAACTCTTACAATTCAGGGAGTGGCACTCGAATTGGTGAAAAAAATTGTGAAGTCTACTTTGGAAGTTGTATTAGTTCTCACCGTGGTGAGACAGTGAGAACCTGCGAGGTTCGAGGCGCTATGGCGTCAAAGCGGTGTATCCCTGAATATCAAGAGACGTATGTATCAGACTGCAGTATGGCTGTTTTGTTGTATGGCTGTGAAACTTGGCCCGATCGGACAGCAGAACTGAGATGTCCTCAATTGTTCGAAAATCCTTTCATCAAAACCATACTTCGAGTGGGTTGGTGTCCGCAAATCCGTAACAAGACGATTAGAAAATGAATTTTTTGGTTGTTCAACAAGAACTTCTGTTGAAGAATGTGCCAA
This sequence comes from Opisthorchis viverrini, assembly GCF_000715545.1. NCBI lineage: Eukaryota > Metazoa > Platyhelminthes > Trematoda > Opisthorchiida > Opisthorchiidae > Opisthorchis > Opisthorchis viverrini. The sequence continues at coordinate 817,882 of NW_008751671.1, forward strand.
GCACCAAAAGTTGCGTTGGTTAGGCCACATGTTGCGTATGATGACACATCGTTTCCCAAAGAGAGTGGTATTCCATGTCCAATTCGGGGTGGGAGAACAGTGGTGATGGACACTTCGGCTGGTAGAGGGACATGAGAGAAATTACGAAACGCATGGATGCTGTCGGTGCTACTCGCCTTCCAGGATGATGACCGCGTGGTCTCCATTGCACCTGTTTGGAGGCGCTTCATGATATGGTTGTTAATCTATGTCAACGGTACTCTTGTTGTCAGTTTCTATCCAGAATGTCTGAATGAGTTCCTGGAGGTGAAGGCACATCGGAATGATTGCATTAAGCTAACATTAAGGCCCTTATCTGTCCACCCTTATTCTTTTATTCACAATAAGTCTATCAAATGAATCATGGTTGTACGGCAGCGAAGCTTGTGTTGAACACTGATGTTGTGCTTTATATGATAGTGATGATGAGAACATAGCGCACTGAGAACATAAAAAAACTTTCGATGATTTTATAACTTTTCCAGAGGAGAACACATCAGTCATACTGAAGTACGCCCTCGGTTGACTAACTGATCACTATGTAGATCGCACTGGCTCGGTTACGTGCTCCGTTAGACGGCCGACCGAATTCCTCGAAGAGCCTTCTTGCGCAACCACGCGGAGGGAGGAAACGAGTCAGGGGAGCTACGTTGGTCGTTTCCACCTCCTTGGATGGAGACTACAAGATGGAATACATCAATGGTTGCAGAAAATTCCAGAAACTGCTTAGCCACCCGCTGGTTGTCGTGCATGCGTTTAATATGCTTCCTTGAAACAACAGCTTTTCCTTAAGATCCCTCACAGAAAAAACCCGGTGACACTCCTGTATTTTTGCACCAATGATATCAACAACCACCTCCAATACGTATGCATCGTCGGTGAGCGGAGCTGTGGCATCCATACCACTGTACAAATGAAACCGACTAGAGATGATGATGAAGAGGATGATGAAGCATTTTTTCGCGATATTTATGCAGATCACCGATTTATCCATCCAGCTGATAGCAATCTTTACTCAGTGGCATGACTCCATTACAAAAGAGAAACCTTGTGGTGGTGCGGCGTTTGCAAACCTCAGTGACTGGACGTGATCTGCTGGAGGAATCAATATCCACAAATTTACAAACAGATTTTACAGTGGATAAAAATTAGACAGAGGTAATATTCAATCATTCAGGTTAGTGTTCGAACATGCGATTAGTTCCTTGAAATTCCAACCACTTGCATAGACCCGAGCAATCCACCTATTACGTGGAATTTGTAATATGCACCCTATGGAAACAACAGGGGACAGTGATTCTCCGAAGACAGGTGTTCACGACAATTTCTGTGGATGGAACACAGAAACAAAGCTCATGAGCCAAAGCCCAGTAGGCAAGGTTGTACATCACCAATACTTACATATGAATCAATCATACTGACAAACACCGTATACTACAAATTCCACACCGATACCGCCTCACCTCTCGTAAGTAGTGTTGCTACGGCCGAAAACCCTATCTCGTACCAGATTGGCCAAAATTTCAGGTCGCTTGCCTATCTGGGATTAAGGAGAGCTCTGATTGGTGAAAAGTCCGGACCCAACTACTAATCAAGACCCAGTATTGGCCGAATGCCGGTTGTCCGTTGCGCATTCAGGCGTTAGAATTTCTAGAATGTTGTCGCGACATACGCTTTATACACGACGCACTGTATATCTGTTCTTCACTTGATTCGGCCGGTAATATACGCCGTGAAACTTTGGTAATTGTTTGCCGTCACCCGTGAAAAACTACCTAGGGTAAGTTTGCGCTCGCGGCAGCAGTCGACTGGACCCTGGCCTCGTATTTACATGGACTGTGCAGTTCCAGTTTGTAGCCAGCACCTATTGGTCGTGGGCGATGCCTGCAACGAATGGCCGCAGTTTTTTTTTCAGTGGGTGGCTTCACAACTGCCACTACAACCCTGCAACTCCTACGATTGTTCAGTCACTTTGGAACACCATGGGATATTGTATCCGATAACGGCAGCAAGTCACCGTTGGCGGTATTCTCAGCGGTTTGTCGGGATTATGACGTAAGCCGTATCAGTTGGACGACCATGGGGAACGCTTGGTGACACTCTGAAGCGTGCACTTCAGAAGCCCGGGGAAAGGGATTGACGGAAGAGATTCTGGAAATGTTCCTGCTGGCATATCGAGTGAAGTCGAACCGCAGCTTTCCTGATAGAAAGAAGAAAAAAGCGTTCAGCTGTAGCACCCTTCCGGTGCCTAGCTGCCATGCCACCCGAAGGAAGCACGAGGGATGGGATACTGCCAGGTTGCCCAAGCCTAGACAGGGGAAGTCGAGTGGCGGAAGTCGGATTCGAAACACGGGCCTTCCGGTCAGTAAATTCGCGCTCTAACCACTTGGGCCATCTCGCCCCCTTTCCGCTTTCCTGATAGAGTGCCACCAACGGGAAAAAGTCCCCGAAGAAAGCTTCAGACACCACATGAGCCAAACAAAATGCAGGTTTGTCACTGCAACACAAGAATGGAGGAACAATTCAAATGGCTACATAAAGCAGTCCCGTGCTCCTTCAGAAAAGACCAGGGAGTTTTGCTTCGTGACTACAGCGGCAGACACCCTAAGTGGATTCTGTAACACATTTTGCTGGGTTGACCATGTGCTCCACATGCTTCAGGTGAATCCGGCACACTAAAACATTTGGCCAAACAGATGTGCAGATTCTGATCACAGTAGCGAGTGGGGTGAGCCGGGATATGCTTCTAAACACGTTTGATCTCCACGACAGTCCAGAAAACCAGTCGGTTGTTCCGTCGCAAGCTCTGCTAAGGCACGCATCCTGACCGCCAAGCTGGACAGACAGGATACGCAAACCAGGACGGCCACAGCAAGTAATGCTCCGGCTTCGGAGCTACGTCGACAAACTTCAGGAGGAGGTCTCGGGTGGAATTCCACGCCCACAGAGCTGTACCCCTCCCAGTGAGGAGCTGCCGCGGCCGACTAGCCTATCCCATGGAAAATTGACCGAGAGCTTTGGCCGCTTGTCAGGTTGGCATTAGGGAAAGCTCTGATTGGTCGAAAGTCTCGACCCACAAGCCGATCATGCCCCAGTAGTTGCTGAAACCCGGTTGCCATTGACGCATCCACAAGGAATCAGAATTTCCAGAAGGTTGTTGCCGCATGCATCTTATGAGCGACAAGTTGTCCAAGTGTCATTAACTCCCTTTGTGCCTAAAAATACGTCCTACAACTTTGGCGAACGTTTTCGATGGGAATGCTTGCTCGGCCAACGAAGTCAAAACAGCCTTTGAGTTAAGGAAGGCGAGCGCTTTTGGTCGTTGTTCTATTCTTGTATTTGCCTGAAGATGTAGATTCAATTGATTTATTCCTAGAATGGGGCCCAGGGTGGTTCTTGTGGATGCCCAAATCCCAAGGTCTAACAAGGTATCTATCCCAATGGCGCTCAGCAACCGTGTTCCACCCATTTCGTGCCGATCTGACCGCTCTAATTGCCCTTCGCCTATCTTAGTGAACTTCGTCTGGTTGGTTCGCTGCACACTTGGTTCGTTATTCGGTCATTTTGGCATACTGCAGCATACTTGAAAACAAATTATCAACGCAGGCGCAATCACCATAGGCCTCACTGCCCTTAGGAAAATTTTTATTCTTCCCTCGTTCATTTTGGCACTCATCGTCGTCTGTGAAAGCACTGAACTAGTACTAATTACTGCTCCTTACTTGTCGCAAAGCACTGAGTTCATTCGCTATGCAGTGTTATGTCCAGTCAAAGTTTCCGTATTTTTTAAACGGCGCTTGCTGATCACCCCAGCTCAGTACAGTTAAGGTAACAAAAAAGTCTCGTCCGCATGCTGGACTTGTCATGGTCCGGCTATCCTCCCAGATATCCATCCTGAACAGAACACATGAAAACAGCACTACATGCACTGCCAACTCAAGTCATTTTACTGATGAATAGAACTAGCTGTTTCATGTATGTCGTCCTCATTCACTTGCATCCAATGTACGACTTGAAAAAGCTTTGCCGAAAGCATGTTCATCAACCAGGCTTTGTTAGACGTTCATAAGAGAACCTCTCCCTCCGGATAACCAGGGAAACAAAAGAGAGCATGTTGACCAACAGTCTTCGAACAGTGTCCGGTACAGGGGTTTGAGATGCGCCGCTCCAGGTGCTGCAGGCACCAAACATCGAAGCTTGTGACCAGGGAAGTGCTGATTAGGCACTAAATCGACTACATTAAAGTTTTTAACCTAAGATTTCCGGAGAACATGGCTTACAATTAACATCAACTGTCGAAAGAACCACAGGGTTTCCTATTAGCAAGTGGCTAAGAGCAAAAATCAAAGACGCCGCATCACGCACGTCGTAAGGCATTAGCTTTTCACCTGTCTAATTGGCCAGCGAAAACTTACCAGTTATCTCGTGCTTGTTTCTCGCAGATAAAAACAATGTACAGTTGTTTCCCAGGCTACATGACTGACTACATGAATGCATTCAATGACGGCATTTGCACATTTTGTGTGGACTATCTTACCTCAATTTGCCAGCACGCTCCATGCACATAGCGCAACAATGAACGCTGCTTACATAGGGCGTCAAGTTATTCCTTCTTTATGTTCGTCTTACACATGCAAATATTGCACACATAATTCACTGTCGATTTCTTCCGGGTATGATTGCATCAAAAAATAAAGTGACGGCTTTCATACACTTCGTGGCTCATGGGCTCGCGAAATGCTTCGTAGGATTTTATAAACAGTGTAAACTTCGATGGTTTATGCGCACCAATATAGTGTTCTTGTATGGGACATTCACATACCCAGAAAAACTGAACGGTATATTCGAGCGACACGTAATACCTCTTACGGTTCGGTCACGCACCGAGCAAACAATATGATGTGCGGATTGTGGCAATACTCTATCCCCAGCTATGTTGCTTGATCCAGATTCTGATCCAAAAGAACGCGATCAACAAGCGATGCCACGAGCTTCCGAAACCAAGTCGGTAAAAACCTGGTGTCGTGTAAGTAAGTGGTCGGATTTGAATTTCTTGGAATATCAATAGGCCATTGATTTATTCACAGATTGATCTTGAAGCTCCCGTATCGCTGTTCTGCTGGAGTTGGCGATTTCGACGCATGCATAATGGCTTTCTCCGATCCATCTGGGAAGACGTGTAGGATGACGGCACTGACTCCACAGCTGCCACAATAATCGGGAGTTCCGGGTCGTAGTGGGTCAGCGGCATATCAGAGCTGAGCATGGTTTTCAGGCTGCAGAATGCTTCTTCACATTCTTCTGACCAGCACCACGGGACGTCCTTTCCAAGCAACCGATTAAGCGGAGGCCGGATGTCGTGTAGCGAAGGAAGAAATGCCGAATAATAATTGGTCAGCCCCATAAAAGAGGGCAAGAATGGAAAATTTTTGGGGGGCGCCATCTGCTGTATAGCTCGGAGGTGAACAGATGAGTTCCGCGACTTTTGCACTCGACACACGTTCGTTCACCACCGTACCATCCACAATCGAACGGTCAAGCAGAAAGGTTCGTCGACACATTCAAGAGGGCTTTGCCTAAAGCTCGAGGGGAGAAGACATCCGTCGAAGCCCTTCAGAGATTCCTGTTTGTGTACCGAACGACCCCGAATGACGCTTGGCAAACCACCAGTCACCTTCAGAGGCACTCATGTGCCATAAACTTAGAACTGTGCATTCTTCCATGTTGCCAACACAACCTACTGAGTCAAGGTCCATACCGGTGGCAGTTGGAATCCCATTCAAGGTGGGAACTCCCGTGCTAGTACGTGACTGACAATATCCATCTTTGTGACATACGGACTTACATTGGCGGCACCGATGCTGCTTGTATGGACAGAACCTGATGAAGTGCCAGGCTCCACAGTACCAACACTGAAGGTGGTGTCCTCTTTGAGCCTTTGTTTTGCTTCGGGCCAGAACACTGCGAGGTCAATTTGGTTGGGCCAGATTTGACAGAGCCAGGCTGTTGCGTAGCCTGATGTGTTGCATGAACTTCGGAACCGCCATGACCTCCAAGTTGAACCATGGCGGTGTCATGCTTCAGGTTAAGCAACCGTTGACACTCCGAGGTGACGGCCTGCAGCGTCATGGATGGGTCCTGCTCGATGCGGCTGAGGAGTCGGGTACGGATTTCTGCATCCTTCGGGGATTGTAGACCGCATATGAAAATCAGCGACTTGAACTGGTCTTCCGTTAACGATCCAAGTTTGAACCGTTCGCATTCCGGGTTCACGATGCCAGAATATGTGGGGAAGTCGTCTGCATCACTAGCTTCACGCATCGATAACGGATGTTGAAAAGTGACATTTGCTCACCGAATATTTGTGAAAGCGTGTTGACCGTTTCATCAAAAGTGAAATCGCTCGGGTTCTTTGGCAGAATATAGTAAGCGTACTTATCATGCTCTGCGGGTCCAAGTTTGCGAAGCAGGAGGCGAACCTTCCAACTATCGTCTTGAACTAAAAAATCGACCCTGAACAGGTCTTCATAGCGACGAAACCAAGCATCAAACGTTATGCCAGCTGAGGGTTCATAGCAAAATTCATTGATACTGCTAGCGATTCCATCAACCGACTGTGGGACGCTCGACGCAGCCGGTGAAACCAAAGATGTAGTTGATAGCCGCTCCGTGAGTACTTTGGTGAGTTGCAGTTGTTGTTCAAACATTACTTTGAGTTGTTCTACATCCCATACCCGTCGCCAAATATGTTACGGTTCGGTCACGCAGCGAGCAAAAATATGATGTTGCGGATTGTGGCAATACTCTATCCCCAGCTATGTTGCTTGATCCAGATTCTGATCCAAAAGAACGCGATCAACAAGCGATGCCACGAGCTTCCGAAACCAAGTCAGTAAAAAGCTGGTGTCGTGTAAGTAAGTGGTCGGATTTGAATTTCTTGGAATATCAATGGACCATTGATTTATTCATAGTTTGACCTTGAAGATGCTGGAAGTTCGCTAGCACATAAAAATACAGCGTATTTGGGGGATATTGATATCCCCAACAATGCCAGAACACCCAAACAAAGTCGAAGCTGGGTTTCCATGCGGTACTATCAACGTAAGACACCAATTCACAAAACATGCGAACCCCGACAGTAGATACTCACCCCACAACAAATGGTCCACTTGGACTACAAAAGTACGAACCAAATGAGCAAATAGGCTTCCACGTGAGACAGTCACACATGCATAATGTCGGCCATTAATGGCTGGATGACCTCAAGGTGAAACGAATGAAGTGGTAGGGACAAATAAACACATATACACACACTCAACACAAAAGTAGAACGGGCGTTACAAATAGCGACAGAAGAAACGTGGGGAATTTCGAGTTTCAAAATTTTAGGCGACACACCCCGTATTTGACAAAGATATAACATTTTCTGCCACGTGAACTCCAGTGACTTACAAGGTTGTCACATGCTCAGTGTATTCACACTGTGTAAAATAAATCCACCTGCGACTCAAAGTGGGACCATATTTCACCAACTCAATTCATTTACATACTACAGCAAGACACAACATTTCTGTGCATGCCTATGTTGACCTGCGTTTGACAGTCACCTTGTTCGATATGCGTAACACGGAATATGTGACAGTTAGCATGCCGAATTTCCTTACAGTCCAGCTTATTTTGTCATGTCACTTCCGGTTCAAAAGGGAACTAATTGACTTCTACATAAATCAGTGATACCTGAAGCGCAACCCGGCTACTATATTTAGCCGTGCAATTGAGCGAGAGGTAGGCGCCCAGTATTCGCACAATGGAATGGAATTTTTCGAAGGTTATGACGTGTCCCCGATGAACTAAAATAATCGGACAATTGAGCTGAGAGTACCAGTCCAAACTTTTGAGCCCCGTTCATGCACTCCAGAGCCTCCAAGATGCTAAGGCATTGTTCCACCAGACTTTTCCGCCAGAGGAATGATTGCTCAAGTTTACAGTGGAATTTGGTGAGCTGCAAAACCGTGAGAGTAGACCTGAATGGTTTTTGGTGTGAGCACAAAGGCAACAAGATGCAACATTGTAGGTCCGCGAAACACCTGGTTATATTTTCATTCCGGCTTCTTCTTCAGCAACCAGCACCCACCCCGAAAATAAATCAAACTTAACTGGTATAGACGGTCGTTTTTGCGGATAGTTTAAGTAGCAGAACTCCGTTGGCCCAGTTACGCACTTTTTAAGCCACCATACCACATTGGGGAGGTTTTCTGCGATGGACCTATAAAATACAGATTTGACAGAATGGTTCCTCTTTCGTCGCCCGATATTACCAACAACATTTAGTTGCATGCGAAATCCCTTCACATTAGCATGATTTTTACACTTGGTTAATCCCATATTACCCCTAAACAAATGTCAACGTGTGGCGTAGTTAACAATCATCCCATATACTCCGGACATTCGCACTTTCTCGGTGGTCTTAGCCGAATTCGACCACCTATTCTATTGTGTCCCTGCTATCAAGAACGTCATTCACCACGTTGCAATTAGCAACCCCTACCTGCACGTCCCAGATGCGCTTTATTAGCCTCACTCACATCTGATTGATTGGCTACATTGATATTAGTGTGAGGAGTATGATGAACGCACTACTCTTAAATTTGCCAGTGGTAAATAAGTACTTCCATTCCGATTTTCACACGGTTGGCCAAAGGTGGCAACCAAAAAATTTTAGCAAAGTTCTTGCGGCTTTTTCTCAAAATTTTTCAAGACCCGTTGCAGCCGGACGAGATTGACGTTTGTGGCCTTAAATTTGCTGGGATATATGCGCCGTCTAGCTGCCTGCGTCCCATAGTACTAAGCTCGCCGTGCATAATTATCAGCCGCGTCGCTTCATGGTCGGAGAATAATGAGATAAGTTCAAAAATATAGATGTAATGATGATAATATAATGATTCGTTTTCGTCTATCTGCCCCAAGACGACCATCTCATGTTGAAATTTTCGGTATCCAGATTTTCATTCAAACGCTTCCGTAATCCAAGACTGAACAGTTTCCTCTATTGAATCCGCTGTTATGATCGAATGTCTGATCACAGGGTGCATAATATCTAAAATGGCAAACATATGTGTAGGGCAACTTTCCTACGCAGTATTTGCTTCGGTAAATTTGCACGTGATATAGGTATTTTACCTTCGCCTTTGGGCCAAGTTGTTTGGTCTGCAAGCTCAGAGAATAAAGTGCATAGAGCATGTTCATGCCTGACAGACAGGGGTCAGAGAAATTCAATTGATAAAGTGCTGGCTGGTGTGAAGGTATTCACCGGTTGTTCGCTGAATTCCGCGTCCAAAGATCTAACTAAGAGTTTATCCAAATCTTAAATTCAGTCACTCTGTTGACCCCTACCAAGTTTCACTTCCGCCCTTGTTTCGTAGAGGCACACAAAATGACGCGTTTCTCTACATAAAACTGCCGTATATTCATCACTTTCAGACTGTCCGACAGTTCTCATATTCGAACAAGCACTAAATCACTCCAAAGGGCACCGGCTCTGACACTTCCGTCACGCAGTTCATCTAATCATAAGGAGAATAAAATGCACTTTGAAACGTAACCAGAGTGAGTAGGATATTTTGGTCATGGATGGGTACAAACAACTTATCGGAACTGCATATTTACCCCGCAGAGACACAGCCAAGCAGTCCCCAGTTATGCAGAATTTTTGAGGTTCTTTAGACTCGTCGTTTTTCACGTCCGTCACTACTGAATGAGTACTTGGGATCATGTTTCCTGAAAAATGGGACAACCATTACAAAAATCATCTTTCGTGGATGCCATAGAGCGAAAGAGTAAACCACAGAATCGAAGGGGTGCATAATCTCCCCACAGTCACCTGTCGGTAGACAGTCCAACCTCTCAGCAGAAGCTGATGCTGCCTTTCTAGCAATACGTCGTATTTGAAAGATGGTATTACGAAGTCCGATAACATGCTTTCTCAGTTTACCCAAAAATGACTCAAAGGGTCCCATGTACCCTCACATCATCCATCAAATGCCAGCGGCCCATACATGTTCAAAAAGCCTGGAAAAATACGCATCTTCTGCTTTAAGCAAGGCTAGTGTAATCAACTTGAAAAATAGGATGACGAAATAAATACACAACAATGAACAAACCAAGGAAATTTCAATCAAACCCACAAGTACAACAGGTCCTCTGTAGAGTGTCTAAACTGTGTTGCTTTCCTGAGGTCAAGATATTACAACCGTGTCGTTGCTCCCATACATCACTGCCTCCACAGAATAAACAGATACGAGAAAATAATTCACACTTTCTGGAATAACGATTTTGTTTCTGCGCCACACTACGTTCATAATTCTGCAAGAACCGTTACCTGAGTTCAGGACATTTACATTCCACTGATTGATGATAGTCGTGAAAATGAACGAAACAGAGAACCGGTTAAGCAGACGATAACTACGGTTGTCAGAAACAGACCCCTCGAAATACACGACATATTGAATCGGCTGTGTTCAAACGAACGCGTTTCAAAGGCGACTTTTTAAACAGGACCGCAGCCTCCGATCAATCCTGTTTTTCTGGGTTCGGGAGGCTTTTACCCAAGGACTAATATATTTAACTTGTATGCGTAACGAGAATCAGTGTTAATAACGTTGAACAACAGTGACCGCTAGTCACCGTTGGCCACGATGGCCAGGTGTCTACTCGGCAGTGATCCGCCGAAAACAGGTGGTCACGACGACTTCTGTGGATTGAAAACAGGGGAAAGTTCATGAACCAAGGCCTAATGAGCAAGGTCATGCGTAAGCAGCACTTACACATAAATCAACCGAAATGGTGAGTATTGTATTTTACAGAACTTGTCAGAGCCTACATTGTACTCGTGCAAAAGTCCTCTTCAGCTAACCGTCGAATCACCGGAAGTAAATCGTAAAAAATCTTCATCAGCTTATGATTGTGTTCAAGATAATAAGACATGACTGTGAGATGTTTCCTACGTCTCCTTATACAAAACTGTACCAGAAAACCGGTGCTTCATTAACTTTTTTTGCAACTGCACACAATTCACTAGCTTCTCAATATTCCTTTAGTTTTGCTGCGCACCTGCTGCATTTGTGGTACCCCCACTCGTAGATACAGTTCAGTACTTTTTGGTTTACCATCTTGATAAGCTTCTGGGAGTGGGAAAATGGATAAATTGCAGTAACTGGAACAGTCGGACCTACGGATTCGCGTGCACGTCAGGTGTTCCCACGTACATGCGTACAACATAACGTATAGAAAAATTAAGATGCCGTGAAACAAAAGATACTATGATGTAACCGGAGAAAGATCCTGTATGGTAATTTTGCTTTCCAGTGAGTAGGCACTGCATTATCTTCTATTTTCCCGTTTATTCGTAGTAGATGGAACCAATAAATTCTTGGCACACAGCTTGTGACTACAAGGTTCAACCTGCGTGAAGTTCGTCCATCCCACAAAACTATAAAACTATATATAAACATATAAAACTATGTTTAGCCATCACCCGACTTGCGTCTATTCTCTACATTCACGTAGAGAGTACGTTGTATTCATCGTGACCGTGTGCATGTGCCATGCTTGGTCGATTTCCTGCCTATCGCCCCTATCCGGGGTTCTTGAAATGACAGCCCGTCAATCAATGAGGCAAAGCTCTTCTGTAACCGGTCTAGTTGGCTAGCCAAGGCCTCATCCAGGTATACTTCACCGCACCAATGCTAGGATGACGCGTTGCCACCACTTTTGTGCCCGCGCTGTCGTAGCATATGACCACGTATGCTCTGGAAAACTACTTCGTTCGAGTATATTCTACTACAGCTCACAGGTAAACAAAAGAAAACAATTGTTCAGCTGTAGAACCCTTCCTGTGTCTAGCTGCCATGCCACCCGAAGGAAGCATGAGGGCTGGGATACTGTCAGGTTGCCCAAGCCTAGACAGGGAAGTCGAGAGACGGAGGTCAGGTTCGAACCACGGACCTTCCGGTTAGTAAATTCGCGCTCTAACCACCGAGGCATCTCGCCCAAATGCGACTGACTGGAATTTATAACCTATCCTCTGGTCACTTATCTCTCAAAGGTGCTGCAGAATTGGCTGTCTACTCTTGATGTAGATAATTGTGATCGATCGGCCTGCTCGGCGTATTGCTCTGAGAACGTTACGGGTAATAAACGTACGGAACACATATAGTTAAACAACTTTTGTTGTGATGAATCCATCAAATGCGCAGGGCGCTTGCACGGTTCAAAATTCATTCTGTGAAAACTGCAAGTGGCTAGTTGCTGGAAAACGAAAGTGATCGGCGTTAGCATCAGGTTGCGTTCCATTTATTTACAGACGCGTAATCTAACAATGCATGAAAGTTGTAGTGAACTATCGACTAGCATTAGTTTCGACTATCGTAGTGCAACTCAGGAGGCGAAATCGAACCATTTGCTCTTGCAAGTTGCTTAGGCGAGAACGATCCGACCCGATTTCAATAGTAACCCAACAATAATAACTGACGTGGCACGCGCGACCCACCGCAAGGTGTAGGTGATTTGATCATTTAGTGCACCTCTATCTGGTCATCTGATTTGTCTATAAAACACCATCGGAGCCAATGCTAATACCGAAAAAGATTATCTACTAAACTAGTTAGGCTTTTCCACGCGGCGATAGGTGGAAAGTGTGTATTCGATTATCGGTCTAGAGTGATCGCTGTTGGATGCGGACCACGCTCAAATGTGACCAGGTTTCATCCCCGTAGATAAAAAGAACGCACAAGTGAAGTAGAAAACGGCATCAAAGCTTTCAAGTTCAAAAACATGGTGAAACAGTGGGGTAATGAACCGGCCCCCAGATTTATGAGGGAGAGAGCTGATTCGGTATTTCGCTAAGGTATCCACACAACAATCAAATGGACGAAAAATTCAATGAAGTTCCGTCGTTCTGAAGAGGATGGACGGGACTCGGAGTGTGAGAACAATACGAGAATGCATGGAGTGAGTCATATTTCACGAGATGAGCAACAAACATGGAAAAACGGGACTGCGACAGAACGAGAGTGAGGCATATACAGGAGCGCTGAAATGATCTGACATTTTGGGATCTAATTTGTCAGTCCATTCACTTCTTGGTGCTCCCTGGGCAGGAGGGAAAAATAGCCCAGATGAATTTTTCTAAAAAAACGCGATTCCATGAAGACGATTAAGTGCATAGTCTTCAAAGGGTAAATAGTCCGGGGAAAGCGGTAAATTGACAGCGAAACGTGGGCGGATAATTGGAGAAAATGGAGAATGGGCGAGGATTTCATCACAGACAAAGAGTCGGGTGAGAGAACAGCCAATCAAGCCATTCCGTAGCCTTCGCTGCATTCCCGAATTGCCGTCAGTAGTCGAGCGCGAAGTTGCTCATAGGTTTCGTAGGCCGGTAAGACCAAAGTATTGAAGCTAAAGAGGAGAGGACAAAAACGTTGTAATTCCTTCAGGAAACCGGATACATAAACAAACTAGCACTCGTGCACCATTTGCGTAATTTCACATGTAAACTAAAGCAGTCATGAACCTAGTAAGAAAATTATCCAAAATACTATTAAGTGTGAGTAGCCATTTGCATGGAAGCACCATGCGCGAAGCGAGTTTCTCGGTTGACATGACACAAGTGATGTACTTAACGCCACTCAGTTTTTGCCTGAAGCTGCAGGCTAAACCTTTGTAATCATGTGCGGGGAAGGATCTGAGGATATCATGGCCGCCAGACCAAGGTGACCTAATCTAGCGGAAGATTCTTCACCCATTGACCACCAATGACTGGTTGGAGGCCCTGAAAATACCCTTAACTGGTTGGATACGACCATAGACGCGGTGCGTTTGGTTGTGGATTGTCACACAAAACAGCTGCTTGTAACCAGAGCTAAGGGAAACCAGGAACCGATCAGCTGACCCATGAATATATGCTAGGCCTGTTAGCCAGATGTATGATCCATCCATGGACAAAGCACACACAACGGCATGGGTTCTGGTCACTAAATTAAGACAACCTAAACCGAATGGAACTGAGCTACGTAAAATAAGGAAAAATACTGTGCACAGACCGCACTCACACTATTCCAGTCGTTTTGGAAACTTAAAACTACATAATATAGATCCGTTTGAAAAAACCTTCCCTTTTTACATGCAGTTAACAATACGGTAATGAGCGAAACGTCGAACTACCTTTACACAGCAGTTGAAACAAATAAGCAGGGGTTGTACCGGTTTACACAGGTGGAAAAAACTTACCACGTGTGAGCACATGGCAGATGATTTGTGCTAGACACGCTCGCTCGACTGATCTGGAATTTGGTCGGTCCATGCATTCCTTCCAAATTCGCAAAACCACCCAGGGGAACTTTGCTGGTTCCGGTGACAAACTGGAGAAAGCGAGCACGGTCCTCTTGGTCGAACGATTCCAGTGCACACCAGAACCACTCGATCTGTGGCGAGTTTGGATGGTATTTTGAATAGGTCGTGTTAGCTTTCAAGTCACCTATATCGATGTTTGGTAACCCACTTATAAGCAGTTCTAGTTCTTGTTCATTAAATATACTGATCATTCGCTTCGGGATAATTTCATAGAAGCCGGCGAGGAACGCGTCCAACTGCTGTCTGATAGCCCCGGTCATCCTTTCCTGACATACAAGACGAACGTATTCCTTCTTGTTTTGTTCCGTTACGGGAACATTCCGACCATTTTCTATGAGGTCTCGAGTTTCAGTCTTACCAAACTCGTTGATCTACAGATAGCCAAAATCAAGAGGATGCATGGTTAGAAGATGAGAATATCGATGGATCTAAGAACTGATTTCTAGAGAATGCGAACATATATTGCGATACACCAATAGATGATAAACTGCATCTTGAGAAACGTTTATCGAAGTGCATAGCGTTATCGACTTGACCCCACCAGAGGGTGAGAAGGCGGAGATAACGAAACCTGGACTCTTTCAAACGTGGATTTGTACTTTTACCAACAGGTCTGGCAGTCGTATCTGTGGTGCTGGCATATGCGTCATTTATAGGGAAAACAGTTGAAGTGAATACACCAATTTCTCCAATCAACTAAGATATAGTCACAAACAACAAAAAATCCGATCACTCGACAATCACCAACTATGAGTAGCACCTTTAAAGGATTCTAAGGAAAAACCACAAAATGGAAACGGTCGTGGATCTTGAATATGTCTCTCAGTTAAAACAAATAAGTCTAGGTGAGGCGAGAGCGAGAGTCTCACACAGAGAACTCACCTCTGTGCTGAAAGTAAGCTCGTAGCCCAAGTCGGAAACATGATTCTTCAGAAGAAACTCCAAACCTTTGTAAAAGTCGTAGTCCTCACTTTCCAAATCAGAGCACCTGTAGAGACAAAATAAGAGAGCAAAGCAAGTAAAATAGGAATCGGTCATGACCCGTTTAACAAGGTGCATAATTCCTTATTCCCAATGACTGGTGGGCAGAGATGATCACACAATGAAAACATAGTTTGTGAAAGTTAGTCTAATGCGCCACTCAAAAAACAGTATTACGCTTTTGTAATTTGGCTGGAATTCCTATTTACAAGCATCATATCTGCGCACAAAGTGCCCCTCAAAATGGAAAAAAAATCACGTAACTAAATAAAGCCTCCACAGAGCACGATGTTAACGACGGTAGAATGTACAGTTAGAATAAATAGGTGAATCGTTAAACAAGGAACTTACTTGACTGGAACACCAAGTATATGTTTATAGAATGCTCGTGAGAAGTAGCACTCGAGCAGTTTGCTGTCGTAAATCGCCTTGGCGATAAATCGGCCGACGAACTTGAAGTATGAAAGGTGGTTACTGTTGATGTATGAGCTCGGGTTGATGGTGTACGTGACACGATCGGCAGGTGACGTGCGGAACAGACAATAATTGGGATTGAAGATTTCACGGCTCATCAACAAGTACCACTCACGCAATGGGCCACCAGCATCTTGACCCTCTTCGTCTTTTGAAACAAATGGAAACGACAAAGATATGGATAGAGGGAAAGTTCGCCTCTCACTGCATGATAATACCTAAAAGAAATTTGTAATATCTAAATGGAACCTAAATGGTGGAGGTTGCTACTTGTGAAACTGAATGAGACCTTGAATTTGTCTCCAGTCACCGGGCTGATAACATCTATCTCAGGAGTTTATAGACTTTTAGAGAACATATCTGTCGGTGGTGCGATCACCAACTGTTTTGGGCAGGTTATACGTACACACAAAAAACTCATGTACGACGGTAGGTGCGTAGGAGTAGGGAAAATATATAGCATGTACGTAGGTCTCTGGAAGCAGACATTGAACAGTTTATCTTAGTAATCATTCACGGCACTCGTATTAATAATTGTGCAAGGTGTTGCAAAGTATCGCAACCAGGCCATGGATGAAAATACAGATATCAGTGACAATGACTATAAGCGCGTGTTGGCTGTCAAACCGTTTCACGAGTGTTCGTTCGTTTTCAATTAGTCCGTTCAGCTGTTGAACCCATTTGGTACTGCATGTTACCTGGAGGATGGCTGAGGTACTGCCAGGTTGCCCAAGCCTAAACAGGATTAGTCGAGAAGCTGAAATCAGGTTCGAACCAAGGACTTTCCGGTCAGAAAGCTGGTACCTTAAACACTGAGCTATCTCGAACCCTCAGGGGAATTCTGACTTAAGTTTGTTAACCAGTTTGGGCTACGCCATAAGGTAAACATGAAAGGTGAATAGCGTCCACGACTGCCGCATAACTCACTGTGAAATCGGATCACAAACTTGTGCTTCCACTCAGCAGGCGACTTGCGGTGCAGGCGCGCATAACTGTCCTCAAAAAGGCGATCACGGGAGATCAAAATTGGCTCATCATCGTAACGGTTGGAGAGTGGTGAGCGGTGGGATAGGGCTTGAAGCTGTTGCCGGAAAAATCGCCGTTTAATGTCAAAATCGAGAACACGTGGATAGGCCAAAAATACAGCAAAGGGCGACTCCCCTAAACTCCCACCATGTTGACGTAGAACTTGATTCAGTCCAATCCGATGTTGCTCAGCAAACTGCAAGACTGCATTCGCGGTTGCTGAATTTGAAGAGCTGCGGCGACATCGGGCTGCATCATCACTAAATGCTTTCTCATCTTCAGTGCTCAAGGTTGGTGGTGACATTGGACCCATCACATCCAACTGCAGATGTGTGGTGTTTTCGTTTATCGAAGGTTCGCGAACCTCGTCACGTTCTGGAGCAGGTGTAGAGGAATCGACCCGGACTTGAAGCATCGGAATCATATCGACTAGACTGTGTGCACCGGGGGCGGTCACTGTGATTGTCGGTCGATTAGCACGCGACGTGGCGGAGCGCTGACGGATCATAATCGAGTCTTTGACCAAGTGCAAGTGAGCCAAACAGAACGCTTCTAACAGTGGTTGCAAAAGAAGCACTGCATTCATGTCAGGGCACTTTTGGAGTTTTTCAAAAACGGAACTCAACTTGGGCCAAAATTCACTGAGCGAAGTGATAGAAGCAAACGGATCTTGGTTGGAAACGGAGACCGACCCGTTGGCGTTCAAGGAACACTCGCCAGCAGTCAAGCGAACCATCAAACCAACAATTCCACGAAGTCGTGATTGTTCATTATTCGGACAGGTAAATGCCTGAATAGATTTCAGTTGGAGATCGCAGAAAGCAGTGGCCGGGTTGGGACGGGAATCACCACCGGATACAACCACAGTTTGACCGGAACTACTGAATCGATCAGGCAGCACATCCATCGAGACAAGTCGAGAAATGGATGAGGATGGTTTCATAGTACGCTCCTTTTGTTTCAATGAAATGACCGTATCGCTCTTAAGCTGCGATGTCAACTCGTCCGAAAACTCCTGTGAACAAAGAATTCAGGTAGAAAAGTGCACGATTGAACCGCAATTTGATTGCAGCAAATATAACGAGAACGAAAGCGTAGGGGAATCAGTATCCGAATTTGTTTGTAGGAGTTCCTGGCCAAAATCGGTCAGGATATTGCTGAAAAGACTGAACGCCATGTGGTGTATAATATGGAAACTTTCAAAGTCAAAAACAAGGCATTATAATCCAACGGTTTGGATGCCACGCTCAACCTTTTTCAAGGATTCCAAAAATTGATTAAATAAGAGGCAAGTGCAGTGTCATTTTGGTCCGCTATCATGTCTTCTGATTAGTGTATTCCTGAGATCAGTTTGCATTTCAGAACAAGACGCTTTAAACAGTGGCTGAAAAACAAGCACTGCGTTCATATCAGGGTAGTTTTGGAGATTTTCAAAAACGGAAGTCAAGTTGGATCAAAAGTCACTGAGTAAAACGATCTTGGAAACCGAGACCGACCCGTTGGCATTCAAAGAACACTCGTTATCAGATCAACAATTCCATAAAGTCGTGAGTGTCCATTGTTCGGAAGGTTAAATGGCTGAATAGCCGACCCAAATGACTTGACTCTTCATCAGCATCATCATCATCGACAGCATGACATCAATGTTCAACACCGATGCTTCACTGCCGTAACTCGACTCTTATTCAATTGATTGTCGGGATCCTTGAAAAAGGTTGGCCACGGCAATTGAAACGTCGAATTATGACATCTTATTCAACTGCATTGTGTTTTGACTTTAAAAGTTTCCATATCCGAAGCTAGCCGCTTCTAAACGGAACACACCACTTGAACAGTATCATAAGCAAATGCGTATGGCTTGATTTCCAAGTAGATTATCAGGTTGTCGGAAACTCATCTTGTTTGACTAATCCCAGGAGGCATGGAACCGGCAGTAGGCTGTCCAACAGTTTTCAACAACCCTACGAATTGTGTATTCTGTCAGAAAATACAATCTGCTATCTCTAATACTATACCAACCGAAGCATGGGGCGGTTTGTGTATGATACATTCGCTTGAGTAGGATCATAAACGACAGATTTTACAGGGATCCACTTGAGTCTCCTGTTAACACTGAAAGTATTTCTCCAATTAATCGTTCCTAGTTATTATAAATTTGAGTAGTCAATGGTGCATGACGAAAGGATTAAAAACTTTTTAAAATGTATCTTGCAGGTAGTCCACATTTTTTGAGATTCCTACGAGACACTGAATAGCATAAACCTGAAGTTTCAATAGATTTACTTCTAATGAATCCTATGCACGTTTTAAAAAGATTCCGGTATCCCCTAAACTTTTATTCCTATCAAGAACTGCAGAAATGTGCCACACGAATCACCACATCAAATGGCACTGGTTGTCGATCTGATGGCTCTGGCGCTTACAGTAATGTGGTATTGAAAGGCAGATCGATCATCCACAATGCTAGTAGCCGATAGGGATAACTGAATATCACAAAGATCAACTAAGACACATGAAAAAATGGAAATGACGGTCGAAAACGAAAAGGGTGGTTACGCATCATGGTTATAATTTCATCCGACCATAGACAGGTAGCTACATGGCAAAGCCGTGTCAACAGGATTACTCTAACTAACAGAAGCAGACAGCGCTGACAGAACTTCTGAGGTGATTGATGAATGTCTGCATAACTGTAGGATCACCCGAAGAACCATGCTGGCATCGACCAGTGAGGCATACCGAATGACGACTGGCGTAGCGCCGGGCATCAAATACATGGAAACGTAACCAATCCTAGATGGGTGAAATGCATCTTCGAAAAAAAGACTCTCAACAACGGCAAGAACGCAGGTTACCTGCAATTGGATGCTCAGTTTTCTGGTTAATGCATTTAGGGACTCTGCGAGTAGACTCAGCATCAACTCCTTCATGTCTCGATTGGTATGTGCCAAGTCGGTAATCAGCTGAGCTGCCATACTGCGACCGGACTCAGTGGACTTCGGCGAGCAGACAAATTCACACAGCGTCTTTAGTGCTTCCGGTCTAATGGAACCAACGAAATCTGGTGGCACAGACGTACTGGTGGCCTTTGTCGGTTCTTGAACTCCGGTAGCTGAGGATTCAGGTTGCCCAACTACAGCTTCCGGAGGGATCGGCTGCGACAAAATGTACAGGGAACATAAAAATCAGGATGTACAGCAAAGACTTAATGTGCACAGAAAAAAGTTTACAAGAATTGAACAAGAAGTGTACGAGGAGTGTCAATTACCTGTTCGAGTTGTTCACTTGGTTGTGACGGTGTTGCCACTGTTTCGGCCGTTTGACCGGTTGTTGCTGACTGCTCTTCCATACGTCCACGGTTAACAATGAATTCCTTCAAAATACCCGCCAATATGGTGAGAACACGTTCTTGGTTGGATGGCCTATTTTGCAAAAGTGGATGGCACAGTAAGTCTGCCATCTGGGAAAAGTAGTCCACAGAGGCCCATAAAGAAGTAAGACGTTTCCGACACGGCCCAGTGGGCTCATCAACCTCAGCACGTATCCCTGTATCCGGTAGTTGATCTTGAAGATGAGTTTTGGAGCCTGGAAATCGAAATATGAACAAAATTAACCGACATTTAAATACCCATTTCCTCATTTGCACTGCGCGACTGCTTCAATATAGAACGCTAGAGACAGCTCGGGTAGGAAATGAATTAAACTGGTTGACTAGCAACCGGTCGGCGGTAGAAAACTCCTGCTCACCGATGTCCAGAGTTAAAGCTTACTTAATCGGGAGTACTGGTAGAGTTCATTTTGGGCTATGCAAGCAACCTGATTACTCCCAAGAGAAAAGGTATGGCAAGCCAGTAGTGATGTATAGATCAACGCCGTCATTGTTGGTGCTAACTTAGAACTAAAGGGGGGTGAGGCAGGAAAGAGCGTTCTCGCCGATTTTCAACACTAAGTTATTTTCAGAACGGCGTGAAAATCATGTAAATAGGTCGAGCCATTAAACTATTCATGACTGCTCCAGTCTGAATGCCCATTAGATGCAATTTACCGTCTTGGAGCTGTCTACTTTCACACATGTGAGAGCCAGCTACGTTGTTATCACGGTAACCGATCGGTCGTTTTCGAAAAATGCCTCCTAGTTAATCCTACTTACCAAGATTGGTTCGAGTATACTGTACACGGTGTAATCGCACAACTCACCGCGTCGATGTGGCCAGGTGGTTATGCAGTGTACTCGAACTAAAAAAGCCACCACGTGCAAACAAGTTCCATTCAAATATTGCGAACGATATGAAGGTATACATTGTGTAAATTTGTACACACGACATTCGTTTAGAGACTGTACTGTATAGATAATGTAGTTGGTAGTAACAAGAGAGGTATAGTCTGAACTCTAGTGAAATTGAGATGAACAATCTCGTGGTGTGCATCGAACATCCAAATCCTGCTTAATGGACGACTTTATGGATAAACGAGTGGCCTGGGGCTTTCGGGTTTTTCTGTGTTGAGCCTTGAGGATTCAACAGCAGAATCTGACGACCAATTTGATGGATACTTCTATGGCATGGTGATAGTACGGAAGGCAAATGCTCTTATGATATGTGATGCTTCTATTGATCCGGCTTCGAATAGGATTTATTCATAGATATATATGCTCTGCATCTTAGTTGGAACAGCCACTCTGTTTTGACGTGCCACTAGAGTAAGGCATCCCAAATCGACACTGACAGGTCAAGATAAAGATTTATGCAGCTTTGCCTCCTCAAACTCAACCGGAGTCTCGTTTATTCCCCGCATGATAGGGTGGTGAAAGTGCACAGAAAAAAGTTTACAAGAATTGAACAAGAAGTGTACGAGGAGTGTCAATTACCTGTTCGAGTTGTTCACTTGGTTGTGACGGTGTTGCCACTGTTTCGGCCGTTTGACCGGTTGTTGCTGACTGCTCTTCCATACGTCCACGGTTAACAATGAATTCCTTCAAAATACCCGCCAATATGGTGAGAACACGTTCTTGGTTGGATGGCCTATTTTGCAAAAGTGGATGGCACAGTAAGTCTGCCATCTGGGAAAAGTAGTCCACAGAGGCCCATAAAGAAGTAAGACGTTTCCGACACGGCCCAGTGGGCTCATCAACTTCAGCACGTATCCCTGTATCCGGTAGTTGATCTTGAAGATGAGTTTTGGAGCCTGGAAATCGAAATATGAACAAAATTAACCGACATTTAAATACCCATTTCCTCAGTTGCACTGCGCGACTGCTTCAATATAGAACGCTAGAGACAGCTCGGGTAGGAAATGAATTAAACTGGTTGACTAGCAACCGGTCGGCGGTAGAAAACTCCTGCTCACCGATGTCCAGAGTTAAAGCTTACTTAATCGGGAGTACTGGTAGAGTTCATTTTGGGCTATGCAAGCAACCTGATTACTCCCAAGAGAAAAGGTATGGCAAGCCAGTAGTGATGTATAGATCAACGCCGTCATTGTTGGTGCTAACTTAGAACTAAAGGGGGGTGAGGCAGGAAAGAGCGTTCTCGCCGATTTTCAACACTAAGTTATTTTCAGAACGGCGTGAAAATCATGTAAATAGGTCGAGCCATTAAACTATTCATGACTGCTCCAGTCTGAATGCCCATTAGATGCAATTTACCGTCTTGGAGCTGTCTACTTTCACACATGTGAGAGCCAGCTACGTTGTTATCACGGTAACCGATCGGTCGTTTTCGAAAAATGCCTCCTAGTTAATCCTACTTACCAAGATTGGTTCGAGTATACTGTACACGGTGTAATCGCACAACTCACCGCGTCGATGTGGCCAGGTGGTTATGCAGTGTACTCGAACTAAAAAAGCCACCGCGTGCAAACAAGTTCCATTCAAATATTGCGAACGATATGAAGGTATACATTGTGTAAATTTGTACACACGACATTCGTTTAGAGACTGTACTGTATAGATAATGTAGTTGGTAGTAACAAGAGAGGTATAGTCTGAACTCTAGTGAAATTGAGATGAACAATCTCGTGGTGTGCATCGAACATCCAAATCCTGCTTAATGGACGACTTTATGGATAAACGAGTGGCCTGGGGCTTTCGGGTTTTTCTGTGTTGAGCCTTGAGGATTCAACAGCAGAATCTGACGACCAATTTGATGGATACTTCTATGGCATGGTGATAGTACGGAAGGCAAATGCTCTTATGATATGTGATGCTTCTATTGATCCGGCTTCGAATGGAATTTATTCATAGATATATATGCTCTGCATCTTAGTTGGAACAGCCACTCTGTTTTGACGTGCCACTAGAGTAAGGCATCCAAATCGACACCTGACAGGTCAAGATAAAGATTTATGCAGCTTTGCCTCCTCAAACTCAACCGGAGTCTCGTTTATTCCCCGCATGATAGGGTGGTGAAATGTTGCTCACCACACAGTTTGGCCAATGTGTTAGAGCAAAACAAGCACCCTGAAAGGTTCTTGGAGAAACATGCTGAATTCCAAAGAACACTACAAAGCAGCAAATACTCAAGTGGAAGTAACTTCATCTTCCTTTGACAGGCGATGTGAAGTGACATGAAGATACGAAATATCAAAAAAAAATTTTGTTTCACAGGCTCAAGCGTAGTGCTCACCATCCATCTCAGTAACGAACAAGAACCAAGGAACAAACTCTCCTATCAGACCACCCCAATGTATGTCTATGGATGCTCATGTGGAGACAACTGTCATTCGAAGGATAAGGTATTTCGTAAAACGGGCGTATGTACACATACCGTACGCATGCTAGAAAGGACAACGCCGAAACTGGGTATAAATTTGATTATTTAGCTGCTACTACACCAAGTTATGAAGTACAATCAACAGAAACGATTTAGACAGACAGTGAATCTTGCGTGGTTGGACAGTTATTTATCACTGGTGGTAGTATGGTATGGTAGTATGAAGAGATACGGTAATTCGGTTGAGATGTGCACTATTGATGATTCCCAGCAAGGATGAAACACGTGTAGAGTGTTTCTCGGCTTCATTTCCAGGGCGGAATCTCAATTCGAAAATCACTTATAAGAATTACATGGCCCACCAGACCTACACAAGTTTCATCAACCTTGATCATGGGTTACTGTTTTTAATCAATGGTGACTACTCCGTGTTTTTATCGATTTTGTCCGCTTCATAAGAGAAGCTTCAGAGAGAAGGAGAATTATCCTTACTCGAAAAGCGTCACTCTCATGTGATAACAGGAATACCTCAGATAAAAAAAACTCGCATGAAACACACGTTAATTAAACTTCAGGGAGTACGATGACCTTTCGCATCACTTGGAGGGTGCAGAACCGGCAATTGGTATCCCCTAAGAGGGACAATCGGCTGTGTAGGCCAAGACCTGCTAAACTACAATGTAAACTATGTGAGCTTCAGCCACTGAAGCGTGACCCATAATCCTCGACAAAAATGGTCAATTTGAGGAAAACAATGCTGTAGAGTCTAGAGTGGGTTCCAAGCGGCCACAACTCAAAGTTGATAAGTTATCTCACATCCATTAAACCAATAACTGCTTTTAGATTATCCGACAACAGGTAGTGACATAGTTGGAACAGGTAAGCGTAATCCCAACCCTAACTGCAACAAATGGATATTGCTCGCACAGC
This sequence comes from Opisthorchis viverrini, assembly GCF_000715545.1. Taxonomy (NCBI): domain Eukaryota; kingdom Metazoa; phylum Platyhelminthes; class Trematoda; order Opisthorchiida; family Opisthorchiidae; genus Opisthorchis; species Opisthorchis viverrini. The sequence goes on from NW_008751671.1 coordinate 842,451, forward strand.
TTACAGAAAAGTAAGTCGAACTTTAGATTGTTCCACAAGGAGAGAATAGTCTACGAGAACTCCACTACTGGGGTCAACGTTAGGATTAGAACTGATCTGAGGAATGTTGTTGTTACAGTCATGGCGATGATTGAAATGATGACGAGTGGAGTGAGTGCAAATAAGCCTTATGATGAAATGGCTAGATGTGTTGCCTGGTACTGCTTGAAACTTTAAGTGGACGCGAACTCAATGGTGTTAGGGAAAGGTTCGGGATAGTCAAATAAAAGTTGTCATCTTAATAAGAATGGGTGACCAAATTCATAATGGATACCTGGTCACGACTCACGAATTTACCGAAGAGTGGATTGATGCACTTATTTGGATGACTTATATGATTAAGTTTGGAAAAACCACACAGATCTCTTTGAATTGGGCGTTTAAAGTGGACGGAAAGAATAGGTAAGGGTATATATTATCAAAGAAAAGTTTAGCAATCGGATGCATTCTTCGTTCAGGTTTCCGAGTAAGGCTGAGCACTGCTAACCCGATAACCATTGGGGGTGTAATTCCGGTCACTTGTTTTTGGGATTATGTGACCTCCAGCCCCCACCACACTGCCCTAGTATGTCGCCTGCAGAAACGCATGACCAGTGGCTGCGAGTTTTCCATCAGGAAAATGGCAAAATGTGTCCTCGAGTAGGGCAAAGCTAGTTAAGTAATAAAGGATAACTCTACGACTGAAATAAAGTGACCATAATAATATATGAATACAGGTAGCTCACCATGCAAAGACACGTCCATTGGTGTTGGACGCGGAGCAGCACTGGTCTGTTGTTTGTGAGAAGTAGACCCATGACGTTTTCTGGCACTGCCATGGGTAGGGCGACGAGCGGATCGCGGGTGAGCTGGCGAAGATGACACTGATCCCAGAACAGGAGCAGATTCGGATAGTCGATCAAAAATTTCCCAAAACGGTGGACGAGGCCCTATTTTATGAAGAAAGTTGAAAATTACATACGCAGCAAGATAGAATGTCAACTTTTTTAATCTGTGTCGATCAACATTTGTAGAATTTCCAGCGTCATTTTCTGGCTACTGGTGTTAAATACGGACTGGTATAAGATGCGCTCGATTTTCGGAAGCAAACTACTCATAGGCTCACTGAAAACTTTTCGACTACCCACAAAAGAATCAGCTGGTATTCAGGTGAATCTCTTCCACGAAAAACAAATTGGCATGAAATAAGAATATTTGTCCAATGCACTTGACTTGTTTTTCACCCACTAAACGGTCAATCATGGTGGATTCTCAAAGTAATCGTTCGTTGTTCAGTTAAGTGAGGTGATGTAAACGATCGTTGATCAAGGACACGCAATTACCTGTCCTCCGAAAATATGTCTTTTATTGAGAAGCTAACCAACGTCACTGAGAGACGGGAAATGTCGAATGCTTGGCTGCATGCGTCCTAAAGTGTGAGGACGCCATCGAAAACCGAAATACTGCCCACACATATGAGAAACAGTGTATCGAGGAGTGCGATCGTACACTTATACCATCGAGAGATGATGCGTATGGTAGGAACATTTTACTTAAATAGGGAATCTGGAAGAGTGAGGGCTACTTTGGGCATTCAAAGTGGGAGGAAAATAGTTCACCTACCATCAACTCACCACTAAAGACCTTTTGTATCTCCCTTAGCCAAATGTATACTACCAGAGACACAGTAAAGTGTAACTTCCGAAACATGAATAATGTATAAAAGCTACCGTCTCGTCAACCAGTGAAAAAGTTGCTCTGCATGTGTAAGGTAACAAGGTAAGTCAAAATTAGACCGGTCCCAAACTAAAAAAGCTGGAGGTGGAACGCCGATCGACCGTGAACATGATCATTCGTATGTAACTCAGTCTCAACAAACGAAAGAGAATTCCAGTCCACAGTAGATGTGTCGCTTACAATCGATCTTGTGCGGAGTCACGAGTAGCTCTGACGACTCCGGTCCGGGTTTCTGATCCCCGGACAAGCGTGGATAGAAGTGAGCGGGAAATGCTTTAGCCAAATCACCCAGCGTATCGAGCAAAACATTGGACACGGCAGCTGCGGCTTGCGGATGAATCATGTGATTACGCGTAGGGGTTGCAGATGTACCAGCTGTAGGTTCGCAGTAGAACGCAAGTGATTCCCCAATGTCCGATTCCTGGCTTGCTTTAGACTGGCCTTCTTCGGTTTCAGGGGGAAAAGACTGAATTGGTTGCGAAACCGGATGGAACACGCGAACCCAACATCCTAGAGCGGCTTCGAATCCTGTGTGAAATATGTTGTTGCTGACGCTCGGTTTCGATTGCCGAAGTGATTTGACTTCAGAATCACGCTGTGCTACAGAAATTGAAGACTGCGGTTCTAAGGTAAGTGAAGGAGTCGATTGCAACTGTGGCTTTTCCTTTGAACAATTTTCTGAAAGCCCACCAAAGATGCAGAGCAATGTACAACCAATTCGGTAAGTGAAGGAGTCGATTGCAACTGTGGCTTTTCCTTTGAACAATTTTCTGAAAGCCCACCAAAGATGCAGAGCAATGTACCAACGATCCAATTCCGCGTTGCGAAGTGACACGATAAGTTTCTAAGGACCTGAAATGTGAATGAAGCACACAATACATTGCCACCCTGAGAACGTCCATGTAAAAGGGCACCACTAAAATGCCGCAAAATATGCCAGGACAATTACACTCAGTGAGAGCAACGAGTAAGCACACGATGAAGTCTAGAATGGCAAGACAACGCAGACGACATGAAAAGGTTAAATCAACTATCCATTTGAAATTCGGTGGGCCTCCAACCTCCAGCCCCAATGCACCCATTCTGACATACAAAAGACGGCCACACTGACCTCCAATCGCCGAATGGAGATCGCGAAATACGCTTACCCTGATGAAGGAATTTCATACAGATATGTGACGATTTTAGTAACCTTGGACACTTAAATCGCCTTTAATGTTTTGCCAAATCCTGTTAATTCATTTCCGCTATAGTTGAAGCATTGATCCACAGAGTTACCTGTGTTCTGAAGGTCAAGCTTTTCCATCTTGGTGCGAGCAGAACGTCCAATCTGAGAGCTTTTTCCCCTAAGTCTTCAATGAATGACCTCTTGTCTCTTGACTTTGTGCAGAGCATTGTACACTTGAGGTCACCTGACAATGTCGCGTTAGAATTATAATGTTCGTCAATTTTTGCAAGAGGGAGTGCACCATTGCCAGTAGATGTAGTAGAGCATACGACACATTTGGGTCTGAATATTTCCCATCCTTTGGTTCTGCAATCGCGTGCACAATTCATCATTGAAGGAAACATATGTGTTGCATGCAACAGTTAGGCCATTGTATACGCACAAACTATAGAAGACTGAACTTAACGTTGCGGTGCTAACTACCGCCAGAAATCTTGGAGTCGCGTGGTTAGAGAATACTCTCACGAAGATGTAGTGGAACGCAACACTGGCAAACTAATTATATACTACTAACGACATTCAAGAAGTATAAAAATAGGTTAAAATCCTCACGGACCGACATCCGGTTGCAATATAGGGAGTGATTAGCTCTATTTCAATGTCATCAGTGTCATTCAAACAAGACGGGACGAGGAAAGCTGCGAATGGCAGAATCAGCTGAGATTCCGTGAAGCCTGACGTAATTTAAAATCACAAACGAGCGTCTGTCTGGTGTGTCCAAGCGCAAAATAAGATTGATGAGAAATGCTTGGAACCGATTGAGTAGTCATCGTTTTCGAAAAAAGCTTGGTGACAATCGGTAGATTCATTGCTGGGACTAGGAGCTGTGTATATAAAATTAACTGCATTAGGGCTTACATAGGACAAACTGCCAGGGTATTGCACACCGGAATTGGTGAGCATAAGCGAACGATAAACAAACCACCAAGGAATGCAGAAGAATACCAAAAGCTGGTCGAATAATCGACGATGGCGGTACATGTCTTAGACACGAGATATAGAATAGACCTGCAGAATGTAGAAGTTTTAAGACGGAGACTGTGATTAGCACCGCAGCGGCTGATAGCCCACATGGTGGTGGCGAGTGTATGGGAAGCGGTCTTAGATTAGCCGAGTTGACACGTGACAAAGTGGTTGTCAATCCACGTAGAATCATTAGCGAAAGCAGGGGGTGGGGATGGAAATCCCAACCCGACCAAAGTTCACAGCATTTCTCTTACATAACTACCTTAGCACTAGCTCACCCACAGAAACGGACAAAAAGTTGAAACGAAGTTAAAGGGGGGTCATTAAGCGGACCGAACCAGAACTAGACCCTAGGCTGGACCCAAACACATGTATGTTTCCCTATTGGCGCAACACTTGTTCACCCACCCTAATAGACAGGAATCCCTCGGCCGACACCCAACAGAGATTTAGCTTGACTTAGCTGATTGGTTTTCTTTCCGCCTTGAATCTCGACCAACCTTGGAACTGACGAAGCTGTGTTAAAAGCGAAACGTCGCCTAGCAATAGATTTACCGATTGTCACCAAAGTTTTTCGAAAACGAAGATCGATGGAAATTCGGGGCCAGGGCTTACCTGCGTCCAAAAACAGAGGAATCAATGACGAGACATCCGATAGGTTTTATTAATCTTAGTAGTAATGCTACGCCAAGAAATGAACTCATTGGCTCTCGAATTCTGGAAAAAACTACAGATTAATATGAATTCCAGGTAATGTGTTGTTCCGGTTTTTGATGTCAAACTCGGATTTATCCGAGTCTATGGCGAGTCAGGCACTGTGTACTTCCAGTTTATGAACATGGATCGCTAATTTGGAGATGGACGTCAGGCTGGTTGGTGACGATTGTGGGCAAATGATGGACACGGTAAGAAATTGATTCGATCCGGTCATGGATGTGCACATTTTCACTTCAATTTACGCATTCGAGACCATGATTTTTTGAAACGGCAGGATTTCTTGTAGGTTTCCACTCAGTTAGACTGTGGCATACTGGGGTAGTAAAGACTTTGGATAATCTCATTTTGTCATCTTTGTGACCAGATATCGCACCTGTCGACATTAGGAGAGCTGCAGTCATCCGCAGCGTCTTCGCCGGACGACAGCTTTCGAATTGTCGAACGAATGATTGATTCTGGTTTTCCGATATCCATATATAAGTATGTGAAACGTAGTAATCCCGTACTTGCAGCATACTTTTGTAAAGATAAAAAATTGCTTCAACATATTGTTGCTTTACAATGTATCATATCGGGCCTGTCGTGCCACGGATTCCTTTTAGCCTGAGTCTACACAAGTAACACAAACCTTGAGGCATTTAAACATTGCACAGTTGTTTTAAATCAAAGAAGCCAACAAGAAATGCTAGCGGGATATAGAACCCCGCTCAAGATGTACAGACTGTAGGTGGATTATGGTCGGTCGGATAATCAGATTCAACTGATCACAGCTATTGAGGAAAACTTTTCACTGAACAATCTGAAACAGGAATCGTATGCAGAAACTTTTGAAATTTGGGTGTCTTTTGGTATGTCGCACTAATCGTTAGAGTTGAGTAAATCAAAGTTCTTGCATTAAGGTTAGTTGTTCACGACGTCAAAAACTCACATCTGTCGAACAAGACCCGTTAACGATAAAATCCTGTTTTCCTTCCTTGTTGAAAACCCTCGGGCAATCCGCTACCAGTTTCACCCTTCTTGAAGCCCATAAAATAAACGAGGTCCCCTAAATCCCGCCTACTTAATACTCTACTCGAATACTCAAATTGGCAAAAAAACACTTATTTGAAGAGTACGTTTAACTAGACACTCAACCGAACCTCCAGCTTTGGCTTTCTTCTTTGATTTATTATGGTGTGTTTTTAATGTTTTTATCATTTGAGCACATCCCTCCAGCCAACTAGGCTAGGATTAAAAGTATTTTCGACATATATGCATCGATGATCATTCAAAATTCAACGAAATACCTGCGGGGTGGTTGAACAATACTCCTTCGAGGGTGTGAATCCTCGTAAAATAGTAGACAGCAAGAATCACATCGCATACTTATACAAAGTGTCGATGGAATTTCGTCGGGTCTGGATGTTTGTCAGCCACTTTCGTGATGATGAGATAGAATAGAACTGAATATTTTGCCATCCGTGATTCTCACATACTAGTGCAGCGTGGCTACATCTAGGTCATAAAAACTTGTATTTTCCTCATCTGATTAAGCCTAACTAAGAACCCCTAATGTTGTGGGTTTGTGTTAGCTATTTCTGTGATACATACTCTATGGAATAAGAATCAACTAGTATATCCTAGTCATTCAGCTTTAGCACCCTTTCGGTGCGTAGCTGCCATGCAACCAGAAGGAAGCGAGAGGGCCGGGATACTGCCAGGTCGCCCAAACCTAGACAGGGGAAGTCGAGAGACGGAGGTCGGGTTCGGACCGCGGATCCTCCGGTTGGTAAATTCGCGCTCTAACCACTGGGCAATCCGAGTAAATAACGCAGATAATTTCCATTGTTTCCATTGCTTTCTTTACTGCTCCGGGAGGTTTTCTTTCACAGAGAATTGTTAGTGGAAAAAAGCGTACCGCCAAAATCGTTTCCCAGTAGAGTTGTTTCTACTTGTGAGATTTTGCTAAGGGGAAGAGAACTGTATGGCAATAATTTCTTCCCATGTTTAATTATTCGTTGAGCTCAGTAAGTGACTGCTGTGAAAATCTTTGGCTGCGATATTGTGGTTAAACCTGAAAATCGACAAACTCACAAGGTGACCGCATACGGAAGCGATGAACAACTGTGGATTACGCGACTACACCACTGTTATGCAACGGGGAGTTCAGTCGCGACATGGCAGTTACGAGATACGCAAATAGTGGATCAACTCACTTTCTTCACTGTCGGTATTAGCTGACGACGCTGTTGTGCACAAGACGAGCTGGCAACCAAGAGTGCAAGCAAGCAAGTCAGACCTTCATAGTCTACTAAATGTCTGCCTCGGATACCAGGCAAATTATGCAACCCGACGGATGCGTTTGGTGGAAACGGACCGGCAAGCGAATTCAAATGACGCAGAAAGTGGTTGATGGAGCTGAAGCGAACATCCCACCGACCTGGACCACCTATGAGGCCTGAATGAAAGCAAAAACGTGCAAATGATCCATCTGGTTATTGAAACTATGCTGATATAAGGAAATAGAATAAACATCTCATTACTTACGAGTTTGTTACAGAGATCCGATTACTACCCATGTGGACCTGAATCAAGTCATAAACCAAACCGAAAACTATTCAGCGACGTCACGATAAACCATATGCATAAAGCTAAGTATGCACAGAACGTTGGTATTCATCACAGTGAAGAAAAAGAACTCACGGTCGTGTCTGGAAGTGAACGAATGTGCCAGCATTCCACCTTGCACGGCGCGTGCGAAGCGTTCCTCACTCTCCCTCCGCAACTGACGAGCTTCGGCAACCAAATCAGGCGGTAGCATCTCTAACTGCGATTCTTCCATATCGGCCAGCACTTCACGTCGCAGAGAAGGAGGTAGCGATACGAGAAACGCCGTGTTGCTTTCAGGAACGCGTACAATCGACCCAGACTCACCGACTGTTGAGGCAGCACCTTCCGCAGGACCAGAAGTTGTTGTCGTGTTTGCTCCTGAGGCAGCCGCTGCTGCATTTTGCTGCTGTTCGTTACGAAACTGCAGTAACACCTGAATATTGGTTGAGAAGAACAAAGAGAGTGGAAGAAATTAGACACAGCGATCGCAGTATTGAAGAATCTTTGAAGGAAACGACTTAGTACGCTGAAACACAAGAGCAGGAAAGTGTTGAGATATTAGCTAAGTGCTGCAAAAGAAACCATCAGCTGTAGCAATTTATCTGTACACATCAATCTCTGAACATGTGAAACGGAGATCTTCACAAAGGAAGCTTGTTACCAAGGGTAAGGAACTATCCCTCTAAAAGAACTACTTTGTCGCCATCCCACCCACCTTACCGTGGAAATCTTGGAACAAATGGCAACTTCCAAGAAAAAGGATAAGGAAGTTTAAGCATTTTTGGCCTCACTAATGTCAAAAATGGACTGCTCCTTGAAATCAGAAAAAGCCAACAGTGCTTAGCATGTCATTTGATTTGTGTTCGGCTAAGGCGATTCAAAATTATCGAACGTCAGGCTTAGCTTTATTATTTTTCCCCAGTATTCGCATTTGACACTGACTATCAAACCTGACCATACCGTTGGAAGGAGTAGTCCGATGGTCTGTGTATTGGGCTAATTCATGAGGTGTACACTGGGGGAAAAACCAAGGCGGTTTGTCTGTGTTGATCAACACTTCCAATTGTTAGTGAGCTTAACCGTTCAAATGCAGCTCAGATGTGTAGCTATTAGTTCAATTGTAGTGACTCAAGTCTCTAGAAGATAGCAACATGGGAAATCATCTACTCCTGTACCACAAAAGCAACACGCGGATCATGAATATGAGCCGAAAAGACTTCACAGTACACAGCTCAACCAAGTAAAATGTGCTAAAGGTAATCGATGAAAGGGTTATACTACCATAAAAAAAATAACGAAGCCATAACCTGGACGTCAATAGTAATCAAAGTTCAATTCTAAAAGCCCATCCTCAGATGATGAGTCATTATAAAATACACTGTGCTGCGGTCTGTTTCTAAAAGACATCATATCGAAATTGAAACGGTAATGGAATCGAACTGACTACTACTAGTCATTCAGAGACGGTCTAACACGCTCGATCGATAACAAGCACGCAAAGCTCGCTGTTGAGAGACTTGGAATACTGGAGGCGTAATGAAAAGATGGTTACCATAGTTCGATAACGTTATGCACAGTAAACCCAGACTGGCTGCATTAAGCTGAGTATAATCTGCATCACGAAAGTTAAGCGTGCGCTCCAACTGTGGTGTGAACCAACAACGACAGCCCCTTCTTGTTCATTTCATAGGTAACTTCATCAAACCCACTATCTATCAAGTCGTCCCCGTCCGAGTAATAAACAAACTCACTGAGGCTGATAATCCAACACACAAAAATACGAAGTTGCCAAGTATTCAGGCTATCTTCACGTTGTTACGCATCCAAATACGCAGTATATCTGCACATAGAAACGACGGATGATATCGACGCAGGTGACAAGTGACCGACATAACCTTTTGAGTAGATCGTAACATCATCATCATAATTGTCAGCTGTAATAACCGCGTACTCGTCGTACAGTGGTTATAGCGTAGGAGTCGTATGACGTAAACCACAGGTTTCGTTCATCACATAATAGATAAATCTAAAAAAAAATAACTAAACAATTCTAAAAGGAGTTCAGACAGTGAACGACAAAGAATAGTAAAACGATTCCAAGACAACTTCAACCAAAGAGCTTTCACGAAAGAAATGTAGAATTTTATCCAAAACGGGTTCAAACAAAATACGAAACTTCGAAATGCAGTGACAACCGATTTTTTTTACAAATTAAGTAATTAACTCAAACACCGTCCAGCTGTGCAATAAAACCAGGGAATTCTTTGATATCTCCATCAGCTGACGGAAACGCGGAGTCAGAATCGTCATAAAAACTAGCAAAAAGCCAAATGAATGTTGGTATTTGAATAACTGTTAGCCAAGCGAACACGTATACCGATATAGGCCCAAAATGCATACCTCGGTTGGCCCTAGATTTACTTTCAACATACCTCTTCCTGTATGTGCGGCGGCAAACCAGCCAACCAATCGGAATTTATGTGTTCCGGCAATGTAATGGACCTGAGCTGCTGCTGCACTTGTCTTGCATGGCGATGATCGGCAATGACTTCACGCCGCATCTCCTCAGGAAGGGCGTCCAAAAACGACGGATCCATACCACTCTCAACGAGGGACTGAATAGTCTCCTCGTCAGTCATCGGTACAGGTGGAGGAGTGGGCTGTGACTGAGTTGGTTGTCCCGAGCCACCAGTTGAGGTAGTCGTAGTAGCTTGTACTGGTTCTTCTGAAATACCAGGGGCTGTGTCATCGGCCACGTGGGGTGACCGTAGGAAG
>NW_008751671.1:852505-862355 GCF_000715545.1 Opisthorchis viverrini
GTACAGGAGTCTTGCTGACTTTATTTTTCACCCTACCCTGTAATTTCACTTTTTCTTGTAATGAAAATACGCGGCGAACTGTAGTTTTAAAATCGAAGTCGCGAGGTAGTAGACCAGTGATGAGTACTGAAAATTAACGTCGCCCTTAGTTTATTGACTTAATTCTCGCCACACGTCAATTCCCTGGGGGAAACACGACAACACACTACGAAACGCTTTCTGATGGATTAGAAATGCACACATATATTGTTTAGTGTTTACGAACGATCATCTGATGTAATTACTGTCTTCCCTCGACTAAAATCACTCCTTTAAGATGACCGAATTCATCTCTTTCAGGAAATCCAGGGAGCACTGTATCTTGGATATATGCAAAATTAAGTGATGGAGAAACTTATGATCTACACATTCAGGCTTGAGTAGCGCAAATAGGAATAGGAAGCAGATTGAGACTGATGATAAACTATCTATGGAGTTCAACCAATGTTCTCATACTATACGCAACAAACTGGGATACTCATTCAGGTTCACTGCCATGGCTTTACACTACACAAACAGGAATACGAGTTTTCGACAGATACAATCATTCGCATAACAACTGGGCTTTCATAGGAGACTCAACTGAATCTCTCGTTTTTACAGACGGAAGATAGAACTTCAAAGGAAGGTCTTCAAGCAATCATTTATCTACCATGAAACACCAGTGAATTATGAAAGGCAAGATTAATCCGAGTTAGAAGAAATTATAACGACCACCCGTGATTTGTCTTGTGAACAGAATCAGAGAATGGTTTGAAAACATGTTAAGAGTACTACTTACCCGTATCCATTTGTGAGGCGGCAGTGCCTTCGTCCGGTTGAGAATACTGCAACGTATGCTCAACTAATGGTTGGTGCGAAATGGGGGGTGTTGGTAGATGGGAGGTTTCCATTTGAGCTCGGGCACCATATACCTCAGGCTGTTGGGATTCGACAGTCGCGGTGGAAGTTACGGCCGACGGGGCTACCTCCGGTTGGTTGGGCGTTGCAGCTGGAATGGCTTGTTGCTGGTTGGCCAATCGCTCTGCTTCAAGAATACGCCGTTTTAGAGTGTCTTGTCTTCGGCGAGATAATTCCTGGTGAACTTGGTAACGACTAATAAGGACAAGGTCCATCAACTCATGACCGAAGAGTAACCTTGAAAGGGTAACCCAACGACGGTAGCTTGCGGGTAAAGCATAGCCCGCATATGGAGATAACTGTGTGGAAGATAAACCACCCGAGGTTCGAGTAGCGGTAGGTTCATCGGTACGGAATACAGCGCTTGCCAGAGCCGAATTCACGGCTAGGGGCTGATCCACTGCCACACTGCTCAGCACGTTCCACACTAAAGCATCAGCCTCAGGACCAGCACGGGCATCTCGAACAGCTTCACTTACAGCGGCAGACTGAGGGCGTGCAATAAGGCTAGAAGTGACTGCTGATGTGGACGCTGTTGGAACATTTGTTGTGTAAGGTCGGTAGCCTACAGATTCAGTGATGAATGGCGTGTGTGCACGAGCAGGGGGTGCACGATTACGAAGGCTATCGTTACCAACGGTAGGTGGAGGCACACCCGTAGGAATCCTGAGTCGGTAGCCATACTGTGTTGAACTGACGGTGTTGGATACCGGCGGAATGGGCGGTAGGACAGAGGTAACCCTATTTGTGAATGGTGTGGGGGCTGCGTTGGTTACCACAGAACCATTAATTCGGACGTTAGTGTTTGGGCCAGCTCCGACAGCACCAGACTGATTTGCCATTGCAAATGAAGGAACCTATAGAGGCCAAAAAATATTAACGGTATGCAACATAGCAAATTAACACGGTGCACAAAACAAACCAATCGAGATTAACTGCCATTTTTTATTATATACGAGGCAGACATGTGGTTTGGGAAATTCGGACTCTCCTCATGAAGCAGAATAACAGAGCAGTTCTCCACATAAACCGACTAGATCCTGACGTACTTTTTCTCATGATGAATCTGCGACCTAATAAGTACAAAGCAATGCACAAACACACACAATGTAACCCATCCATTGATAGCCTGGTTTAGTCAGCGAAGCCGGATGCCATTAGGGATTTATTAATGATTGAGTATGCATGTTGGTATGCGTGCATGGTATACAAATTGCGACTCACCGCACAAAATGAATTCTATCTGGTAAATTCAATGCCCCAGTATTAATTTAGGGATGCCAGGTACCTTAATGTCATGCTATAATCTTGTCGCCGTCCCGAAGTCGTATTTTGATACCTCCAACAAAACTCTTGTGAATAAGGAGCAGCCCGATGTACGGAATGACAACTGTGAAAAGTCTTACTAGAGGGGAACGACTTCGGAGTGACAAAATTTTTAAAAAAATTTTTTTCGCCTGCGTGGTGGAAACAATAGTCGGAACTGAAGGTAGGGATGGGTCGGAAACTTTTTTCTGGACAACGACTTCAAACACAAGCAACTAAGCTCCATGTCACAGGCATGAAAATTTCGTTACACATATCCAAAAGGACGGTCGCGGAGATCTAACGCAAGTAATAGGAAAGTTCTAGAGGGAGGATAAACAGGCAAGTGAATTATACAAAGTATAGTCAACGGACAGAGAATGCGCGTGGACCGAACAACCACCAATATGCGCATGAAAGTGGGTTGGTTGCATGTCAGAATGGGATTTGAACGAATTTCCGATTGACCTCCTAATTGAATGCTTAATGTGACTTATGCAAGCAGTACTTCAGACCCCAAAACGTGCGACGTCCTTGTAGCACATCGAACGGAATTAGAGAAAGTTACCATATGATCCCTTGATTAAAAGTTTGCGGCCCTCGCTCTTCTTACCCAAAAAAATCACATATACTGTTCCACAACACCCAACAAATAAGTACCCGTGTGACCAAGCTTTTCAGAGTCAGACTTAATCTTGGCCAAATTATCAGCTTAAATCTAAGCCCATTGATTCTTCCATTCACAACTTTTCTGAGAGGACGGATGATCATTCAGGTAGAAAGTGTCGATTATTCACCAGTCGCACAATCGTCTGAATAAGTGAACAACTGACGAAAACAGTTTTACATCGGAATGCTTCAACTGTGTTGAAGGAGGATTAGAGTGGTTTACATGCTCCAGTCGACTGTCCTAATGCAAATTACTATGTTTTATCGTCGAAAAATGTCCGTAAAATCACTCGGGTTTGTGCCCGTTGGACGCTTATACCAAAACGCTGTGCGGATGGGTCACCAATAAGTTAGACTGATCTACCCTTGAAAGATGTATGCATTTTGACAGTGCCAAAGTGAACCAATTCATCCAAGGACCGTGCGATAGTAGTTATCAAGTTCGACCAAACTGCTTACCCTAACTCATTACGCGCAGGTAAAAACAGCAATCAAGTGTCACAAGGAGGAAGCTCGCAATGTGGGTTGAAATTGTCCATTGAGAATATGAAGATATACGTTGGTGTTCAAAAGATCGGCATTTAGAAGTACACTGGATTGAAACATCGTCTGACTAAGGTTCGCTGAACGAATTAACGGAATATTGTCTCAAATAACCAGAAAACACATATCAAATTTGAATGATGTTAATTTCTGACAAATAATACATATTAAATTAAAAGCAGTCAAGCTTACCTGTAGAATTGGATGCTGACTAGGCAGCGTCAGAGGGACTATTGATTGCTGGGCTGCGGGAGTAGCAGATGCGTTAGCAGGGGAAGTTATGCTGACACCAGAAGAGTTCAAACGACTCTGGTTGCTGCCAGTTACGAAAACGGAGGTATTTCCGCCGTTCCCAATACCGAAGCGGAAAATGGTGGTGTTCGGAGGTAAGCCGGTCCCAGCAGAAGCATTGCGCACATGATTGTCAGCATTCATCGCGCCTCCAAACCGGGGTAGGAAGAGACCCCAATTACCTCCGGAGTTCCTCGATGGTATTATATTTAAGCCACCGAACTCGGATGGCGTGAAAATGAATCGGTCCCTACGGCCTCCAGCACCACGAGAAACAACAGTAGAGGTTGTCTGATGTGGTAAGTCAACTAAATTCAGTACTTCTTCTACAACCGCTACGACCGAGTCATTCTCGCGCAACATACGACTATCTGTGCTCAGAAAGACAGGGCCTTCCGAATCGGGACCCGGCATTTCGATGTCGTCTCCATCCTCGTCATCGCGACCAAAGGTATCCACATCATCATCATCAAAACTTCCATCATCCTCTTCATGCGTGTCCCCATGAATATTTAGTTCATCTGCACCTCGTTGGAAGTTGGCACGCACTGCTTCGCCAGCACTTGCTGTCGGTTCCGGTTCACCTCCAGCACGACTAGTGGTCACTGAAAGTGATATCGTTTCCGTTCTGGGGCGACGAGAGCCACGTAAATGGCGACCGGAAGAACCGCTTCTCAGGACTAATGCAACTTCACCATCATCGGCTATGACGTCTTCATCGGTTTCACCAGCACCGTCGTCGTCATCATCCTCGTCATCATCTTCGTCACCATCCTCTTCGTCTTCATCATTATCTTCGTCCTCCACTTCCTCATCGTCATCTCCACCATCGTCAACATCCAAGCCATCTTCGTCCTGACTATTATCATCTTCACCTCCTTGTCCAGCACTCCCCTCGTCTTCATCATCGCGAACAAAAATTACGGATCCATCTTGTTCGCCAGTATGCCATGGTTGCGGCACATCTCTTTCGGCTACCCTTGGCTGATTTATCACTAACCCAGAATCAGTCATCAGGACGTTATCTAAGACAATGTTTAGAGCACTGGAAGTGGATGTCTGGCCACTAGCGACCGCGCTTTCTACGCGATAAGTCGAGCGATGGACCAAGTTGTCGTTGTGATCATCTTCGTCCTCATCGTCTTCGGAATTCGAATCGAATTGGTGCACGCCACTCGAGCGTTCAACACCCTCAGGGGCATGACGAGTAGAATTCACGTGAGAGGATATGTGAGCTTCGCGAACTCCACCAGCAGCAAGTCGTGAATGACCTTCAGTGCTTGCTGTCAAAGTGGTTGGATGTTCAGGACGTTGTGACGCATCAACCACTTGGCCCTCTTGTGCTTCTTGAACTGCACTGCCCGGTAAAGCCTGATCTGCTTGGCGTTCGTGGGAGGAGTTGAGAAGTTTGTTAATTTGACGATCAACCCAAGTTAGGCTCTCCAAAGTGCGTAAAGTTGTACTGAGGGTCGACTGGGTGTTGGGTAGGTTGCAATCAATCAATGCGATCAGTTTGGCAATGTCAGCAGGCAAATGTCGCCGATAAATTAGGCCAATGAGGCGGTCAACTAAAGGAGAGGGTAGAGCGAGGAGTCTCTCTAGAAATGCCATGTGTGCTGTTACACGTTCGTTCTTATGAAATTGTACGGATTCATAGGCAATACCCTGATCTCCAGAAACTGGAACGGAGGATGATATACGACCCAGAGAAGCTTTGTATTCAGCAATGATGATGTCTTGTGTGGACTCACAACCAACCAATACGAGGTTTTCTAACAGGTATGTAGTTAGGTCCGTGGTTTCCGGATTGCTCAACTGGGTGCTGAACAAGTAGGTCAACAGCGATGGGAATTGAGTACCATTGGTTCCACATGGTTTGTGTTTGTATGTTGCCACAAATTCAGCAACAGGCCGATAGGAGGCAATGAGATCGATGAGGTAACGAATGGCATCGGCTTTTCCGAGGACGGTGACACCTGTGGTAGGACACGACGAGCCCGTGGTGGCGTTTGGCGGTAAACTTGCAGATGGTTGCACAGTAGCTGTCGACTGACTTTCGTTCTGAGACGGCAGACCTGCTAAATTTAAATTACTGGACCAAGTGGCATCAGACACTGTTGAATTGGAAGTAAGCAGAGTAGACGCTGATGTTTGTATCCCATCACTTGTGGATGATTGCGTCCGCTTGAAATGGAGAGTGAATAAGTGAGTAAGTAAATCTGAAAAGGTGATGAGTAAGCTCTGCTTTTAACTATGGCAGTAAAAGAGTTCAAGATAGGAAAACACAAGATGTAATGGATCAACCACAAACCCTAACGGCAAACGCGATACTTTAAGAAAAAAGGGATGTGGACACGAAAGGACTCATTAATATTAGAAAAGAACTGCAAGCATACATGAACAAGGTAGCCGCTATTGCCTACTGATTTTGTGTAAGACAGTACTGCTCAAAATTTATACATAATCAGATACACTGAGGAACTCCGTTTTTCAATTAAGGCATAACGAGAACTCAGTTGATCCACATGGACGGTTGCTACTAACGCAGCATGTATCAGCTAATAACTTGGAAATCTTTACAAAGGTTGCGTTCTTACGGTGCTTGCACCCTACGCAAGCTGCATGAGGTACGAAACCTGTGCTACCGCAGGGTTGGATAAGATACCGGCGGTCGTAATCGACCCCTAGGTCAGCAACACAGCCATCAGTCTCAGCATCAACTTGAACAACATAGAAACATTCTAAAGGAAGACCTGAGGAGGGTGCACATCAATTACTGTTTGACAGTACAGTCATATTACTCGTACTATTCATGAGATGTGGTCTTTATACTGCGGAATCATCCATTTGTTCAAACATCAGTCTCTAACTCATTCCTTGAGTGGTATCGTATACATAGGGTAGAATGCCATATTTTTGTGAACTGGAAAAAGTTTACTAAAGGATACCACTATTATGACCTTCTTATTCGGGCCTGAAGGTGAACAATCTTGATGGTCTGGATAATGAGAAGTGTTAAGCCTGTATTATTGCCAAAGGTGACTTTCTGCTAGCGCCACTGTATAAATTATTAACGTCATTACTGTGTCCTGTGAGAGGTGCGGTCCAGCGGACTACTTCAGCTGTTACGTTTTTTTCCATACAAGTTGATATCAGTTGCGTCAAAAATGGCTAAATATGAACATAACCTCAAGTTGGAATCCAACGAACACCGCCGTGTCAGTGTTACATTTTGAGAAACTTGAGAAGAGGGAGAGTAAAAAATGCAGACTCAGAAACGTTTCCGTAATATCACAAGGCTAACATCGATCAGTTAATGACGATAGCTGCAGTGTTTTGGCCGTGTGCTTCGAAAAGACAGCAGGTTTTTAAAAACAGGCGATATACGCCCCATTGACAACTCAGTTGATGTCGTCGACTTGACAGTCAAACCGAAGCAGGGCTTGACACGGCAAAAGCAGGCGCTGATATGATTGGCCTTCAACGGGGCCCATTGGCCGCACAATGTTCTTAGCTGCAAAACCTTTGCGAGTGCAACAAAACCTTTTTGCCTCAAAATCTTGCATTTTGTTGCGTATGTGCTGAAACAGAAAAGAATCCTAGTCTACGTTCATATTTTTGCAGCTCACCAGATTTCATTGTCCACTGAAGCAATCATACTTCTGGAGGAAAACGTCTGGTAGAGTACTTTCGTAGCATCGCTGAGACCCCGGGATGTCTAGATGGGGCTCAAAGGTTTGGATTCGTACTCTGAAAACAATTGCCTGTCTGCTTTACTCCACCAGGGACACGTCGTAACTTTGAAAAATCCAATTCAATTCAATGCACGAGCTTATGTTTTCTTATAACCTCACTGCTCACCCGTTCGGCTGGCTGGATAAAAGCCAGCTGGTGAAGGTAGTTGTGGACAGTGCCTCTCTGTGAAATTCCCAAACTTATCCACATTTGCAACCAATATCCTCAGCGTCGAAAATGCTCGAGACAGTTGTTCACACACCTGTACTTTCTGAATAGACCCACATTAACCACAAAGTATTGATCTATTTATCTAGTACTATTCGGTGAAGCGAACAGTTCCGTAGGGTGTCTCACGCACTTACGTAACTTGAGGGCTCCGGGCCAGGCAAAGTCAAGAAGCAGTCGGTAACGCAGATGACCTACCGATACGACCAATGAAGTGGTGGTTGGGCGCACTGGCTAGGGGCTTTTGACCTTTGTTCACTCAATCAACCTTGCCGCCCACACAGTGAAAAGATTTTGCATGTTTCATACTTTTCAGCAGTGGTAAATGGTGCTGCCTCAACGGTATGTCGCTACTAACAATCACGAACACCAACCCAAAGTCCGACACTGAATGGCAGTCTCACTGACATGAGGAAAACTGAGTTGCCGCATACGAAGGCCCAGCGCTTTACTCCCCTATTTCTGAGTGGTTGTGGCGGACACCATGAAGCACGTAACCTCTATTATTAAAACAAGGCCTAATATGCTGACATCTGTGCAACCCACAAAAGTTAATCAAGCCGAGGGAAAGCCAGCTAAGCAGCAACATCTCCCACCAACGGTGGACAATTTTAAGGCACGAGATTTTTTTCGCTCAAAACATTAAAAAAACGAACCCTATAACTATAGCGGAAGTAGTTTAAGATCCCAGAAACGGCAGTTATGCCCAAAACAACGACAGTGTCCTCTGCAAATTGCCTCGATAGCTAAAGACGGACCGATGTCCTTAGCACCGTGCTTGTAGCATGGCTGAATATGCAACACATCTGCAATACATAGCCAAGCTACTGAAGCCTGACACTAAGACAAAGCAATATACGGCGACCTATTATAATGTTTGCAATTTTTGAATGAATCATCGTCGTACAGTCGCTTCCACTTCCAGTTGTTCCCTGAATACAAAAGCTCTCAGATCGGCCCAGTTGAGCAGTTCCGACAAAAAGCATGTTAACACATCTTGCTACTAATTAATAATTGTTCGTTAGACATTTCTAAGTTTACTGAACTCCAGACTGTAGGTTATGATTCAGATAACCCATTCACTGTGCTTCTCTTTTTAATAGTAGATACAAAAAGGAGCAGTTATCACATGACTTTCAGGGTTCGGCATTCAATACGGACATTGCCTGGGTAATTGGAAGAAAAATAGCCATTGGAATGCCTGCGTACTGGGTGCGGACAGTAGGCTTGAGCCATTCAAAAGAAAACTATTGCGAAGGTCCACTTCTCATCTACTCGAAGCAAGTGCGAAATCTAACGGTACCTTCCCGTCAAGCAAATACAGTGCTGCACGAAAAGAGCTGCAGGTTAACGAAAACAAGATTAGGTGAAAAGGAAGAAGTTAGGGTTCGGGTACACCGTATGAGGGACAATGACTTGAGTCCACATCTGACTTAGTAGAATTCAAGCTCAGTTCATAGTGTGGATGTATGTCGAAAGGTAACCACAGTTGGGCAATGATTCCTCGTAGGCGCAACCAGAATTTTGTTAGGTCGCAAGTGTGGGTGGACGAGGGTCTTTCGAACTGTGATGGATGGGAACGGGCTTTTCGAATGTGAGCAACACGAAAATAAAACAGACATCAAGTAGCTGTAGTATCCAAAGTGCCAAAAAAATGAATGGCTTTTGCTGTGGGTAGAAAATCAAGTGCAAATGACGGTACAAAACGCTTATTGTAGGTAAGGTCCACCAAGTATCGATCGGTAGCAGGTAAGTATGGCAAGGCAACGAACCTGTGAGGTATCCACAATTGCAGACTGACTGGTTCGATTGTCAGCCGTCTTCGAGGGTTGCATAATCACTTCAATCAGCTGGGTGATAATAGCTTGCTGGCGGTCGGATAGAGGGAAAGTGTCTTGATCTTTGTCATCCGACTCTAGAGGTGCCTCCACAATGTAGTCCTTTGGGACAGTTTTTGCTGAAGAACAAAAGAAACAGACAAACGTGAAAGCAGAATCAGTTGATTCCGGACCGCGTGTGCGGAATAACTTGCAACTAGTGGCAACAAACGATACAAGTTGAACTTAGACTGGGTTTCAGAACACAGAATAACATTTTGGAGAACTTCCCAGTGGAGCTCCGATGTATATATATATATATA
>NW_008751671.1:862521-880854 GCF_000715545.1 Opisthorchis viverrini
GTGGGGCGCCTATATATATATATATATATATATATATATACGAGTAGATGAGAAACTCACCGGTAACATCCGCATCGCTGATTGATAAGTTGATTGTATCACAGGCAATTTTGAGCGCTGTTTCCCGATCCTTGGCCATTATGGGGGCGCACATGCTGAGAAGGTAGAACAAGTCACGGCACGCAGGTGAGTTAATCCGAACTCCCATAAAACTGCTGGGAAGTCCGAACTTGCACATCTTTCTGATCACCTCTTTCATTGTCCGGTTGACTGTAGGTCTGTCTTCAAACATCTGACAAAGAAATTTAACCAGTGGCTGATTATACGCATACGAACGACACAAGAAACAAGGCTCATATTTATAACACAGATATAGAACTCCCCCATATTGAAGCTCATTTTGGAGGCGCTGATTTTTTCAGTGAGACCACCACCTCTCTGTTTCTCGTGGAAACAACTCTTCCACACACAAATGACTGATTTAGTGCACAGGAGAAACCAAAATGGAAATACCGTATGTCGTTGACCCGTATGTTTATCATTTGTCTAATACTTTAGAGTCCACGCCAGAAGCAAAGCTGATAGATACAGGAACCCGATGCATGAGTGAAGCATACTGTTTTCAGCTGAACTCAAATCAACTGAAATTTGAGGCTTCGGTACGTACACAGCGGTATCGTAGGAACAATCCACAATTGAGATGCCAGCCGAAGGTAGTACGGCTGAAGGAAAGAATGAAAAAATACACGGTGTGATAGTTCTCAAGCTACCAACAAATAGCACTGTTTCAGCCATTACACAGGGATGACCCTTCACGATAACACCGTGCATTGCAGGACTCCTATCCGGCTTTAGCTAGTTCCTAATATATTGTAGATGATAAGAGCTGTTGACCAGTACTTGTTTCGTCATCACGTGCACGAAAGAGCATCGAAGATCTTCAGCATTTTCTAAAAAGAATTCACGAAATAAAAGTCTGTCCCACGGAAGCTGGTAAAAACATTCGGATTAGGTGATGTTCCGTTATATGAGTGCAGAAAGCAGTGCGGTTCACGTTGGTCAACCGCACTGCAAGAAAATATTTTTGTTGAGGACACAAGTACTATGAAACGACAAATTCGCCAAAAGAAATGAAATTCCGGGATGATTATTCCCATCACCACTGAAGATAACAGTGTATGCAATTGCATTTTAAAAATGGAGGACCTTGGTGGAGGAAAATCTATGTGACGTCGGTAAGAGTCGGAGTCACTTAACCCTCTAAACAACCGGTTGCGTATCGTATTTGTGCAGGATGGTATCAACATGGAGTGCTACCATAGCAACACACTGCATTCTATGCAATAAAATGCCCGACACATGAGCGACAGACGGTTCGATCTAGAAAAGATAGCCAACGAAGCAGTAGCTCTTACGTCAGGTCCTGCAAATATGATGACAGAAAAATAGCCTTGACTAAACGAGTAACTATCAGTGGAAAAATAGCCAAAGGTCCAGGAATGTTAGCCGCGGCAACGTCAGGATGTCAACTTGAAATTGAATAAAATACTTCATTTTCGAAGCTATGGTCAGGGAAGCTCAAATTCATATTCACAGGCGGGGTAACCATGACCTAAGGATCTTCAGTGCATCATTGCCGACTACAAAATGGCACAGGTTAACAAATATTGCAAACCAGGAAAACAAATAGCAGAATCAATGCAGATGACTAAGAATCTAAGATCCAGAAGTGTACAGATACACCTTCCGTCAGATTGAACAGCGCTGCATTAGACGCAGCTTGGTGTCGTGCAGTGCGTAGATTCGTCACGTGAAGCGTTCAGCTGTAGCACCCTTCCGTTTCCTAACTGCCATGCCACCCAAAGAAAGCACGAGGGCTAGGATACTGCCAGGTTGCCCAAGCCTAGATAGAGGAAGTCGAGTGGTGGAGGTCGGATTCGAACCACGAACCTTCCGGTCAGTAAATTCGCGCTCTAACCACCTGGGCCATCTCGCCCCCATTGGAGGAGTTGAAAGTTGACTGTCGAGCTTCATCTGGGGGTTCTTTTGGAACCAGAAAACACCGGAAACAGAGCATGAGCGTGGACAATCGCCCGATTCCGAATAACTTTCTATCAACCTTTACATCTTCAGGGACAAAGTAGGCTTGGTGGTCACTTCATTTTTCACGAACTAGGTTAAACAGCTGCATCAAAACCCAACGCTACATCCGCAGACAGCGACAGTGGGTAATGTGATGGTAGGATGTCCACAATAACGCCCCGCAATAAATAGCTTCGTCGTGGATCACACATGTACTAAACTGAGCTAGTCGATCGTTGATAAGTCACGAAAGTACGTCAATCCGAGGTCACTCAAATAAGCTATTCGATACTATAAAAACCAGTAAGGACAAACCTGTATAACTATGGAGCCGACGAACGCAGAGTACTCTGCTGTGAAGTCACGTGAATGTGGAAAACTAAGCAGAACCGACAGTAGATTGACATCAATCATTTCTCTGGCATCGTCAAAACTGGAATATGCGAGTCGCAGTAAGAGACGAAGCATCGCGTTTACACAGTCTGATGGGAATAATACGGAGGAAGCATGGACGTTAGTGGGACATGAGGTATCGCAAAGCGGTACTGTCGTTTGACTGATGGCAGAATGTGTGGTCGCACGCTCAAACTGATGAACCAAGCCAGTGAATAGTGTTCTTCTTTGCTTGCCAGTCAGCTTGGGTGGAATTTCAGCATCCAGAATGGAGCGCTCGTACGCTGATTCTGTCCAGAGGTAATAGATAACGGAAGTTAAAAAGTGAGAATGAGTGACGTCAAAATAGGGACTTTCCAATAGAAACCTTAGAAGCAGTACTCAACTAAACGTCCAACGGATCTTATTACGAGACCAGAGAGTTGAGAAAATTGGCTGTCGGTGTTCCGACTTATCCTCATGGGATTCCCAAAGTAAACCAAGCGGACGAATGTTTAACGAAAGATAAACATTGAAAATATTTCAGTGAACCTCAGAAAACCCCCCTTAACACCGGCGGCACTCTGATAACTGGTACAGGTTTCACCATACTAACGGTTTATAAGCAAAAAACAGCAAAACTCTAACTTGACATTTAAATGAACCAAATGAACTCAAAAAGATATAGATGTCACTATTTGGCAACCAAAGGAAGTATATAAGCATCCACGAAAAACAGACAGCTCTTGCCGACGTCTTGGAGGGTACCACCACCCAGGCTCATGGAAGCCTGGTGTGGTTCACTACTGGAGGGTTTCCTGGCTTGGGTTACCGGCCTATTCGTTTTTAGTCGCTGATACTTGGTTGTGTAGCAATCACATCAAGTCGAATTGCTCTTTAATCAGCCCAATGTTTTACTGATATTACTGTCAGATGTACTCTACGCGTATGGTGCCCAAGCCATTGATGCTCCTGATTAGGGTTACTGGTCTGTTGCTTGAGTTTTTCTTACAACGGAACTGTTCAACTACGGCGGTCCGACGCTGTAGAATGCAATTATTTAACGGACCAGCAAAATCTGGCAGGAAAAGAAAGTAACACCGGAGTTCAAGGATGCTCTAGTTGTGCAGAACCGTACAGGCAAGTCTTTGGTATGGGCGCTACTCGACTGCCCGACAGCTGAAGTGATCGACGCACACAACCCCGAAGAATAATGTGGATTCCATGCTGACCGTGGCATGATAGACCTAATATTTGCTGCACGACAGCAGCTCCATACTCTCTTTGTTTACTTCACGATGGAATTCGACCGCACCAAAGAAATACTGTAAATACTTCTTTTCAGATATGTCTATTCGCCAAAAATAGTCAACCTCATTCGAAGTCCACAAGACGGAATGACAGAAGGTGCAGAGGAATGGGTCGACTTGAAGTGATTTAAAAATCTTCACTGGTGTACAGGTCGACTGCCGGCTTAATGGACATCTTAGTGAAAGGGTATCCAATTTGAATAAATTGGATCGCAGTGAACTTTAAAGCATCTTTTTTGTTCCGTTTATGTATACTTCGTATGTATTTCGTAAGACCCGCACTAAAGCCCCGGATATTCCAAAGTGATAAGTCTACAGCGGTGCTGGAAGTGACTCCCTGTGACCATGGTTGCTCAGAAATAGCTAAACGATGTCTAGCAACAGCTAGCCACATGTTTGTGTCTAGGACGCGTCTCCTGGGTGGTGGGTAGCTATCAGATGTCCATTTGCATGCAATGCACAACTGTTCAGTTGTACCCACTAGGATTGACAATCATATGCCACCAGATGGGTATACTGATGGCTTTAGAACCGATCTCTCCTATTCACCCTCCCTTGGGTTTGCACCGAACACAGGGCGTTTATTTAGGTGCGCGTGCGGCTCCATGAAAACCGCACGTGGTATTGCCCATTGAGCTCAGGTGTCTACCAGTGTAGTTTTATGTGACAGGTCGATCCGGAAATGGATGACAGCCCATTACATTAGCACCCAAACTACCACCGGATTATGAGTGTGGATAACCTGGTAAGATAGTTAAAGCACCTAGGGACTAATGCAAACAATGAAGAAGCGAATCACATGTTCCGTATCATAACCATGAGAATCACAGAAAGGACGACCAAAAGCTTTGTTCATGGATCCCTACATTGAGAATCTTGAATATCAACGGGATCATAGCTTGTTTCTTGTGTTTGACTGGGACTTCAGGGTAGATACTATGGGGTATATAGCTGCAAGCTCAATGGAGTTATAACAATAAGTTGAGGAGATCCCAACGTAGAGACGCTTAAATTATACGAAGTACAGGGTTTCGGTAGTTCCACCTAGATAGACCTCACAGTTGCTCACGGTTAAGACGCAATCTCGGGTTTGCGAAACGAGCGTAAGACTTAGTTCCCAACTAGTCTCGTCTGGACCTGTGTACATGCATTCCTCACGTTACAACGCGGATGTTTCCAAAAAGAAGATAGCGATTCTACCTCTAATTGATGTCCTCACAGGAGACAATGAATTCGTTGAATCCCGGTAAGCTAACTAATGAAATCGTATGCAGAGAACGCCGGACACAATAAAAATGACCCAAGAACATGGAAAATAGCTAGGAAAATACTGAAGCGTCCGGACCCTTCTTCGTAAAATCATGGGGAATTATGTAGACGAATTACTTGACTTGATAACGATAATAATAACAAAAATAATAATAAATAATCGTTCAGCTGTAACACCCTTCCGGTGCCTAGCAGTCATGCCACCCAAATAAAGCACGATGGCTGGGATACTATCAGGTTGCCCAAGCCGAGACAGGAGAAGTGAAGAAGATATATAGGTCAAGTTCGAACCACGGACCTTCCGGTCGGTAAATTCGCGCTCTAACCACTGAATCATCTAGGCACAGTTATACGGCATTTATGTACCGGTGCTTTCACATTAATGTCGTTCTGAATGGCGATGAAACTAATGGAAGTATTGCAGTGCCTCATGGTTGGAAGTTCAGTTCTACCTCTTCGGTTGGTTCCGTGAGTATTCACTTTTTTAGGGAGGTACTGTGCGACTCAAGTACTTCCAGTCTACTACTAACTTCATAACTGACAAAACTTAAGTAATATTCCAATTGTTAGTTGCGAAACAAGAAGTTTGTAAGATGAAGGCGCACTGCGGTCCAACAAGGGCAAGCAATAGTACCAATGGTTCAATGTAAAATCCAGTTCCCAAGACTTGGTACGGATTGGGAAGAATAAGCATAGCAGGCGCACCTGTTATGGCATAGCGATGAGTGAACAAATCAGAAGGAACTTCAGCTTTCCAAGCGCCACTTTCCCCACCATTGTACGATGATCAAAATTGTGTATTTTTTCGAACCAACGTTTAGAACACTTACCCTTGTTGGATCGCTCGTCGGTGTCCTCTGCGGTTGAAGGCATGAGCAGCACCGGCCGCCGATGCATGCTATCAAGGTTGATTTGCGTCATGGTAGGAAATTCAACCGCGTAGGGCCTGCGACTTATGTGACAGTAGGCAGACAATTCACCGTTGTGAAAGGCGGTGTCAATAATACGTCCACTTTCACTTGCATAAGGATGCCACAGCATGGCACGATCATCGAACCAGTTCCAAGTATGTGAATTCAAGTATAGCTTGCTGCTGATCTGCCGTAACTGCATTGCCTTGAAGGAGGGAGTGAAAATGTTATTGAGATTGGGTTTCAGTTGCCTGTGGGCATTGAGAAAGTGGTGACCGAGGTAACTCAGTAAAAAAACTCAGAGTGATACCGACATGCCCGTGTGCATGCCCATACTGCGAGGAGCTAACGTTCGCAAACAACTGTGAAACAGAGAAAATGCGATATTTCATGAAGAACACACCAAGGGAATATCAAACTACAACCAGACTCTTTATATCTGGAAGTCAAATGAGGCTATGAGCAGGTATGCTAGCCAAACGTTGTCGTGGCGCTCACTAGTTAGGACGGAAGAGTAGAAAAGCAACCCGCTTCAAACAGGTTGTCACGGTCAGTTCATAGAACACTGAAACGTGGTAAGCTTGGAATGACTAACTGCTTGTAACCAGCTGTCACCGAACTTACCTGTATGCTGCGCTCATACAAATCCAGAATGAGACAGGACAGGAGTAAAGTTTTATAATAGTCTGTGTCTAGCCCGTGATTAGCCTGTTGAGCAGTGTCTGGTGGACAGTCACTTGACTGTTCGCACCGAGCCACCCATGTAATCAACAGATGGGGCAAATTATGCTTCCAAGCCAGACGAGCACATAGGGACTGACAGCGACTGAAAAGCAGGGCAGACAAATGAAGTCCAACGGTAGGTTGTTCTTGTACCGAGACACCAGCCTCGTCAACATTGACCGAAAGAGAAGGGATGGTCGGAGAGGCGGCAGAGAGGCCCAAACGTCCAGACATAGTGGCAGCAACAAAACCAAAAAGTTCGTCAATGTAATGTTCTTCTTCACCGCTGGAAAGGAGCAGCTCAGCAATCCGATGAAGAATCTGATACAAAAAGCAAAGGGGCAAACCTAAGGTCTAGCGGCATAGCCGAGGACTTGGAGGTACGGAAACGAGAACGTCATAGGCAAACATACAGTGAGTTGGAAGTCGCGAAAACAGTAAAAAAAAACTTAACACAAGGTTGTTCAATTCCACAAAACTGGTAAAACTGAGAATCCTACCAACAACAGAGCGAGTGCACACAGGAGCATTACCGTTAACGCTGATACCCCACTACACGCCATTGAGACCATGCCATAAAACTGTGTGAAGGCGAGATGAGCGGAAAGTGAGAGGATCACTGGTAGAATCGTCAAGTACTCAGACTATTATGTACCACTAAACACCTAATAATATTATATTATTGCATAAATGTTATGGAATACATGGGGAACACAAACATGCCTCCAGTGGAGACAGTGGAAGGTAGCATATGCTTCAATAGACTCAACGGAAACCCCAGAGTTAAGAACGGTCCAACCGGCCAACAGGCGGATTGACAAATGAACCCCGATAGAGGATGACAGCAAGATCGCTGGTGAGGTCTACTGGTGGCCAAAGGCTGAAACACAAAGAAGACTCGTGAAGAGTCCGTCACGGTGGCTAGGTCACAGAGATGGTGGTCACATTTTTCGTAATACCAAGTAGTCCTCCAACGAATCAGACCGGCTAACCCCCTAGTTTGCAGCCTCCAAAAAAGGACTCGAAACATTTTTTCAAAACGTCATTGTACTGGATGCATTCTTCAGCTTAAATGACTGATGTGCAAGCACACAATTGCTACTCCACCATCCTTACCTTACTTTAAAGTGACTGTCGCCTGTGCATATGTTGTTCCCAACTTGTTCTACCCATAACCTTATTTGCAATTATCACGTGGTCGAACAAGCCCAGGTTTTTAGGTATTTCTATGAATCGGTGATTGACGCAAAATGCTATCGAATCGTTTTAAGTTCTCAGTCCTTTGGTGGTAAACCCCGTTGAACTGCTTCTGTGATTTGGAGTCTCCGTCACTTGTGTCACCGATCTTCCTTATATTGGCAAAAAACAGCTTTGTACTTCAATATCGTTCGGCTCGCATTTGGCTATCAAGGACTGCAATAGCGCGAAACAAACTCGGTGTTTGGAAAATGCTGCATATTCGCACGGATTTTGACAACGCGCGATTCTGGGAGGTTGATGATGCCGGACAATCGAGACGTTCTCTCTATGTTATAAACCATAATATGTACGTCGAAGGGAGAAGAGATGCAACAGGTTACTTTCACTCGCCATCTTATCCTCGAACTTGAAGAGTAACACTTCAGCCGGTTGAGGAAAGGCAACATAGATCGATATGAGTGATTCAGGTTATCGTATGACTCCGGCAAAAAGCATAATTTCCGTGCATTAAAATCGTACATTTGCACGAGAAAAAACTTGGAACAAAAGACCAGCTGCTTTCACTAAACCAGTTAATTTTTTATTTTCTCACCAAGTACAGGGATGTCTAATTCAAACCAAGTGCACTTTAATGTGATCCTAGACATCAGTTTCCGTTCACATCACTTCCCTTAGATAAGCAGCTCAGCCATGCAGAATGAAACAAGATCGATGACCTCACCCACACGGAATCTTTTACTGAGCGAGTAATAATATATACATATCCTTCGAGTGTGATGGACGGCAAGCTGGGACCGCTAATATACATCGATATCAACCACGGTTGTGGGAAACGTTTGAAGGCACCATATTCCAACCATCAGAAGAGATCACGGTTCGCAAAGGCACATCAATACAGCCCACGAGGTAACCTAATGCAGGTAACAAATGAGACTCAGTGACCGCCCGTGAAGCACTGACTCGTGGGCAGGATTTGGCCTGGTAGGAGTCGCGTCAACTATACCATTACAAACCATCACACATATAAACGACCGACACTTTTGGTATTGCTGGATTTCCGAGGCGAATTCGACCCAGTTGACCAGTTTGTTCTCTTTGACGTACCTGATCAGCAATAAATGGCCCAGAAATTTTGTTAATAATAATATGTTCCTTGTATTCTCAGACTTGCCGCTGCGCGTGATAGTACACGGAGAGTTCAGTTATAGCTTCTGTTTCCGATGTCCGACAACGATACCCATTCTCACCATTCCTACCCAAGTTCGTTATCCTCGGGATGATGAGACGAACGCTAGGTCCTCAAACTCCTGGTGTCCACGAATATCTTACCCGCTTCAAATATCCGGACACTGCTCCCGTCTCCGAAAAGAAATGGGAGTAGGTGTTTTTGGATGAACTAACCAGTCATTTCGGCCTTTTGGCATGCAACTCGCACCCAAAAAGTGTCAGGTTCATACTCATGGACATGCAGTCACTGTACACATCACCCATAATGTGAGTGTCTAGAGTCTTTTACGTATCATGAAAGCAGCGTGTGAATAGAGAGAATGATATGTGATTACAAACATGGGAGGCATCCATCATTAGCCATGTATACACAACAGAACTGACCCATCTGCGGATCCAAAGGCTACTTCAAGTCCAGAAAAACGGCTACTATTGGTTGACGGTACGTGTATTGCTGTTGGAGCACTTGGCATACGAAGATGTGATCAATGCACTCTGTATCAGGAGGAAGTATTCATAAATGTTGTCGGATTCGTCACGCGTACTGATGTCTGTTGTCGCAGTTATTACTGAAGCCAGTCGCCTTGTTATGACAAGTCTAAGGCTTCAAGCTCCACGACTGATACAGTCTCTACGTGCATATTTTTTATTTAAGGTACAATGCCTCCTTTATATAAAGTGCAGTTCATTATAAAAACAAGTTCAATCAATCTAAATACGATAAAATATTTATCATTGCTATAAAATGGCGCTGGTTAAATCTCATCTGCTAAGAACCCAACCTCAGGATTTCACAATGACTTTTTCTACATTAAACTAATTAGACAGCTAAGGGCATTTGTCATCTGAATTCTTTGGGAATCTGGTGAACTGCTGTCACAAATTATCAAACTAAAAACCGCAGAGAATGATGCATGAAAGTTTGGGTAACAACTCACTTGATCTGAATGATGATGTTTGGCGATTGAGTAACATGCACGAAATACATGCCTTTTAAGTGATTCGCGTAGTTCTTCAATCTTTTCCGGAGCCAAAGATTCCAATTCCGCGAGAGGTTTCTGCCAATCGAACGGAATTTTTAATGAGCTCGGAAGACTGGGAATCGGTTGCTGCGTTGAAGAACGCGAGCGCTCTCCAGTGGTCTGAAAGCATAATTAAAGAATGAGGTGTATCAATTACATATACAATAACTGAGTCCAACAGTCAAGTAAGGAATAATGAAGTGCATTTCGAATTCGGGTAGTAGAACGAATGGACAAGGAACCACGATAAGAAGCGATTGGATAGCGTTTACGCATCTGATAGATTTGCGTCGTAGGTAAAACTGGGCCCACTCGAGTGTGTTACAATGGTTGGATGTATTCATTTTACGCTGTTATTTGTGGAGAAAAATAGGCACAGATAGCCAAGGCACGGGGGGGTCTCAAATCCAGGTCGTCAAAACGCTAATCAGAAAATCCACTTGCTCGACTACTAGGGTGAAAAATTGCGATAAGAACACGATATAGTTGAGATTTCGGATCAAGGTATCCAGAACAGACGGATAATTCGTGATAAGAACCAAGGTGTTCTTGCAGTTAAGAAATTTACCGAAATTTCAAAACAATTCACACGGGCGTCGCTCAACGGTTGTATGATAAACAGAATACTGAACCTAAGCACGAATAACTTCGCCCGTCAAAGAGGGACTACATGCACTGGTGAAATGGCGGTAAATGCATTAACATCATATGATAGGTGAGTAATGTTCAGTACTAGGTATGAACGAGAATATACACACCTGATGAGTTCTAAATTGAGTCTAGTTAATGTAAACAGGCCGCAGCAATTAGGTCAAGGCAGAGGACTGTTCAAAAAGAAGTGATATGCACAAAACACAAGCTTCAAATTTTGACGTTCTCTGTACATATTGAGACCAAGGGCGTTTTTAATCAAGAGGATCAATGGAAGGGATATGATGACTTTAGTTATACACATCCAAAGTCATACCCGCATTACCCACTGTCTACATATATTTTTGCCTAATGCAATGGAGCGGTGGATCGCAGTTCTGAGTGTGAGTAAGAAAGCCAAAACGTCCCATGTCCGTGGGATACCAGTATGCCTGCGCGGTTACTCAATACACCCGTCTTTGTCTGTAGCTCTACCCTTTCTCCAAAGTCAGAATTGTTTTCCTGAGAGAATTTTTCAGGTAATTTAAATGCCGGGAGCAGGAAGTGCAGTCTACGAGAGTAAAAAATTGGCAACTACAGATGATGAAGCTGGTAATGAGTCAACAACACGTTATCGTTGAAAACTTCATGCGCCCGAAATCCATGTGTAAACTACCTATCAAGACCTCTGGATGCATAAAGAAGCATGCAAACACAGTCCTGAATAATAGAATACGTAAACACTTTGCTTATTGCAGTTCTAAAACCTTTAGGCATAGACGACAGTCTTTTTGTATTTCGAGAATGACCCGACATTTCCAAAACTGTTGAACTGGTATTTTCTGACTCCAGCCAGCCTAGTAAAAACAACCTAAGCCACACACGGCGCATATCCGTTGTACTGGCCAATATTTACGAATCCGTCTCAAGAAAAAAAGAAGCAAGACAGGAAAATGCAGTAATAAATATCCATCGAGAAGCAGTCCCTAGTTGAGGAATCCCACAATAAGCTGTGTCTGACGGAGAGCGATTTTACTTTTGTCTTCACGAGGACGAACTTTCCTCATGGGAACTGTGCTGCTGCATTACGCTATTTGCGTAATGCAAATAAAAGCGGAAGATAAAGTTAATTAAGGTATCCAGGATGATGGGCAGAAAAGCTTGAGAACCGCTAGTGGACAAGGATCGGTACGGCAACACTTTCCTTGTTTGTAATACGAACCCAAAATGAAGGGTAAGCGCAGTTGAAAATGGAGGTGCGCCACTAAAGTTTTTTTCATCGGGAATCGGCCACACTGAGTAATCGTGTTGAATTGGGTGTAATTTCAACTTGCGAATGGAACTATTTTGTGTCGAAAGGCCGAGAAGCACTTCCCAACCATGTCATCCTCCCGAAAATTGACGGGAGTGCGCAAACACGAGTCTCCAGAAAGAGCCGAAACTGGGACATTCAGTTTTCCGCTTGAACACTACGCTGAATGGACGTTCGATTAACGTACAACTGTGTACGATATGGCCGCAGATCTCAATCTACTTATAGATTAGCGGGCTATGCAGTTCGGACGATTTCCAACAGAATAGTAACAGTGCAACAATGTCTGTTTATGTGCCGCCACACTAGAAAAGTCATTGAGTCACTGGAAGAAATTTCGCTCATCTACGACAACTAATCACACTAAAGAACGATCAGAGTCAAGTCTCATGCTCCAGTGCACTGACCAAATTTAAAAATAGATGCAACTCTAGTTTAAAGCACTACGCTCCAATCACATGACAACAAAAATAAAAAGGAATCGCACGCGTTGAGAGATTACAGCGTTCAAGTGATTCAACGGTGACTCAGCGGAACTGAGTAGGGATGAAGCGACCGACGCAAGTTCCATTGCTGCCGCAGCGATTGCGGAGGCCGATCGGGTAACAGAACTGTCACTGCCCTCTTGAGTTGGTTGTTCCACGGTGTCACGCCTCTGTAACGTTGCACTTCGGCTTGATCGAACAGTAGCAGTTGTTGCAAGAAGTTCTTCTGCTGGTGTTGAAACCAAAATATTCACTGCCTCGTTTACGTCGCCCTCCGTTTGCTGAAGATGAAAAGCAGCCACATCAGAGTTCAATCGAGTAAACTAAGACCGGGAACTATACCTCTGATGACAACACTGAAACTAACCTCCAGAGCAACCACAGCTACCTCACGGGAGAACCCCATTTCCTCAAGCAGCCGTATGTTTACCCTAGTTCGTCCGTCAAGTTCCGGTTCAGCAGTACCTGATTCAGACACATCCATGATTGCATCTTCTGTAGATAATGTGGTAACCGGAGGAACTGACGTTGACGTATCCGGATGAATGACTGTAGAGAGCTGATAAACCGAAAGGCGATGAATGTAGATCACATACCGCAGACAGTCACGTCTTTAGTGAACAAAAAATAAGGTCTAATTCACATACAAGGTGGTTATGGTCAGAAAATAGCATCGTATGCAAACCGGAATGAGCACCACTCCTGTTTGAAAGTTAGTGCGCACAGGGATTCAAGTATTTACTCCTGAACAGAACGACAAATGAAATATAAAATGGATGCGTTCGTTCCTAAAACGCAATTCACTACGCATTTCTCCCTGATTGGAGCTCATCGAGCAAATGCCAGAAGACCGATCACTTGGTGCTTGAGTTCAATGTTGACACATCTAACCTAGCATCGCGCGGTACCACGACTCACTTGTACGAACTGAGTATAAAGCCGAAGTGGCCCAAACTTGCCATTTATGTCAAATTCTTCAGGAATTTAACCACAACTCACCCATAAATTCTCATGAAGTACATCGACGAACTGGTACGAAATACACTGATGGGCATGAGGTTTGTCTACGGGATAATAACGAAGCAGCCCTAAAAAACACGATGCACAGGCATTTCTCTCAAAATGGAGGCCATCAGGTGGATATAACAGGATCGGCCTCTCACTTCCGAGTGCAGACTCCTGACGAATCCGAAGTACAGACCGACCTAATTTACTTCAAGAAACCGCTGCCAAATTATCCATACGTAGACACAACTAAGCTAAAAGGTAGTGATCGTTGAACTGGCCTGAAACCCAGGGATAGAATGTACCACACAGTCCGTACTCATCAGAACATGAATAGATGACTGTGCATTGACACTGCCCAACAGACGAGTAGCCTGATCGTGCGAGATGGCCCAAAAGGTTAGAGAGCCAATTTACTGACCGAAAGTTCCGTGGTTCGAACCCGACCTCTATATCTCGACTTCCTCTGTCTAGACTTGGGCAACCTGGCAGTATCTCAACCCTCGTGCAGACTTCGGGTAGCATGGCAGTTAGGCACCGAAAGGATGCTACAGCTAATCGTGCAAAGCACAGTCGTGGTTCAAAACGAAAAGTAGTTAGCCCACACACTGATGGAAAAGAGATTGCAGTGTGTCTACAAATAGCCCAGGTGCCCCTTATCCCTTTCTGTGAACGGAATTCCTATACGTCACCCTCTATATTACTGTTTCGAAAAAACAAACCGAATCGATTTTATAATTATAATTATAATTGCAATTATAATCATAATAATACAAGTGGAAATGTCTCTGCTTTACATAACGGATCAAATTCAAGTCTTACAAACTACAGGCTGACTACTAGCACACTCTATCAGCTTTATTTCAATCTCTCTCCAAACGTGAGAGCCTTTTTCCACGAATCTGACATGCCACACAAAAAGCCAAAGTGTTTAAATATGAAGCTAACCTGTCAAGTGTAACTGGATGATAAATATTGTTTATCCACTAGACTCAACGCCTCACTGATTGCCACAAACAGGTGATGGAGCAGTTGGATATCTCCATACCAATAACTTTTTTGAGGGTCAGAAAGGTCGAATATGCACTTCCGCCGGTGCAAACACAGATGCCATCAAGTTGCCACGAGATTTAATAAATGGAAACACAGAACAAAATACCTAAGGTGAAGTTCAAAGTTAAAGAACGCACTCAGGTGTTTAACATACAGCGCTCCATATCCAACGGTTCGTTCTGTAACAACACCGACCCTAAACTAATCGCGTAGTGAAGTTTAGGCTTATCTGCTCCTATTCTTAAACTAACTTCCGGATTCTTGATGCCTAATACGACCAATTATGGTTGTGTGTGCATGAAATCACATTCTCGTTCGGCTGTAGCACCCTTTCGGTGCCTAGCTACCATGTCACATGAAGGAAGCACGACGGCTGAAATACCGTCAGATTGTCCTATTCTGGAAAAGAGCAGTCCAGATGCCAAGGTTGGATTCGAACCGCAAAACTACGAATCATTAAGCTGGTGCCTTCATCACTGAGCTATCTCGAGCCAACTAAATCCTATTAGTCAGGGAGAAATGTTCTCAGGAAACAATTAGCTCACTGGTTCGGTCTCTGCCACTGGCAATTCGGTGGTCAAATTGATAAGCAACATACCTAAAAGTCTGATGTGAACGTAGGTTTATCCACCATTACTCAAATAGCACAGGTTACATTGGCCCAAAAGAAGACAGCCGAACATTCAATGGCATAGGATTGGCAATCAAGGTTATCTGGGCATCAAAAGGATAAAGATGATTTGTGGACTCAGGTCGTATTAGGCAGGGTGGTTGTGGGAAGGAAGTCACTAGATAGAGAGAGCAAGGCAGTTGAGGCGGTTGGGCTGCTTCAACCTCAAGGCTCCGTAACCTACTAAGACTGACTTTATTAGGATCGTCATATGAGAAACACAATCTAAGCCACGAAGTGAAAAATCATCTGGAAGGGTACGAATTCGAAGTACAACTATTTTCGATATGCTGAAAGATGACAACGATTATTATCTGAATCAAAGGCAAGGCGTAACGGTACTTACCACCTGAGGTATTGAGCAGGCAGGTCCTGGGGAAGAAGGTTTGCTAGTCGCCTTGAACAAGTATGGCACAATCGTTACCAGCATACTTAAAAGGTGCTCAACAGCACGGCGTGTCAATAAGTTCTGGAACGATAAAGTAAATACTCAGGTTTGATGACCATATTGGCTCAAGATGGTTCAAGGGAATATACTACAACGAAACAAACCAGTCGAAGAAATCACCTTATGTAGACAAAAACTGTCAAGGATGACCCATTACTTTGAATGTGTACCCTATATAGGGAAGGACCAGTCCAAAACGTTTCCACTTCGGTTGCGCTGAATGTTGCCAACCGCCCTGAGAAATCTAGTCAATACCTCTTCGACTGAGGCCGAAAAACATTCTGCATAGTTTACACCTCGGTATGGAACCCAATAAATACGATTCCATAGTTTAACATGTAGGCGAAGAAGATAACTCAAAAAGTCCCTGAAAGGATTAGAGATACTGACACTGTCTAGTGTATTAGTGGCATGATCAGTGGTTTCATAATACAGCGCCGGGAGACAAACCCTCGCAAGAAGATTCGATCCGGGAGAATGAGCTCTTTGTAAGGCCTCCATAACTTCGTGGATCCAAATAGTGAGACTAACAGACAGTGTACGACAAATGACACAACTGGCACGTCAGAATCTAAATAAACTAAAACCAAATCTTCTTCGGGCAGAGGCCACGGAAGGAACCTCAGCAATTGTATGCAAACCACCAAAACAGGCGCGTTCACTAGCTGATGAACATATCACTGGTATCGCAATTTGATGAAGCCAACAACAAGGTGAACTATGCTCACACCAAACTTCACTGCTTATATATGCAAGCCAGGTGTGAACTACGACGACCTGAGACCTCATCTTATTACCTTTCCCCTCTGTTGTTTAAAATAAAGCAGTTGTACAACCTCTAAAAGGTCATCCCATGCGAGATGGTCGGTCTCTATGGATAAGAAAATAAGAGTAGACGACTCAAGAATACACACCTAAAATAGGTCAATAAAAACTGAACAGGAATAGTCAGTGGTGAACAGAACAATCACTGTGGTGAAAGCGTAATATAAACGAAAAGATTGTGAAGTGTGATTATTCTGAATGCTGAAAGTGCTACTAAAGGTACATTCCTTGTCGGAAGTGTGCGACCAAGGTGTTCATGATTTATAGGGGGATTTCGCAATACATACCACGTTACTTGACGGACTCGCCAGGGAACGACGACGGCCAAAATCGCGCGTTTAAAGCAGAATGAGCGAATGCTAAAGCTCCCAGATACATAAGCCCTTGGATTTAAAACAACGGCAAGAGAACCACATATGTTGTAGCAGTTATACCGAGAAGGAATTATGAACAAATCCTGTCTCCCACTTTCTTTCACTCAGTCAGCTGTGAGATACGCGTAGGGACCCTATTGTACGGGTTAAAGGAGGTATTAGTTGTAAGACATGGTCGTGAGCCAAGAATGTGGCAGGTTAACCAGCCCCAATAATTCCAGAGATTAAAGATTGGCCGAGTGATCATGATCAATTGTGCCGCATTAAAAGACCAGGAAAGTGCATAGGGCCTCGGAATTCATCTTTAAACGAATTGACTGAGTGGAAACGCAGCTTGTAAGGATGACATGCCAGGCAACACTTTCACCAAACTACCAACCAAGCCCGATTTATTTTAGCTTCCCAAAGCACATAATCTTTGTCCACGTAGTTAGTTCGACGAAACGAGCCGTCCAAGGTAAATTAATACAGGAACGGGATGCATATGGTCAGGCACCGCGTTACTATTCTAGCCATGCGGGTTCACCTACTGTGAAAGGCAAGCACCAAAAAGGGTGAGCCCCGTTCATAAAGCACTCTCCAAGCAGCAGCAGCCATTAGGAATACCAAAACACGACGTGTACATACTGAATGCCCACCCAAATCTTCGATTGGCTGGATAGAGCTGAATATATTTAGAGAATTTGGTACGCAGTGAATGAACTGCGTGACGGGAGTCGTCACTTACGAGAAAAAACAGCTCGACCGTCGTCAAGGCCGCCACGCAAGTTCAGAGACAGTGCTAGGCACTAAAATCCTTGACAGAGGTCATCGGAAAACCAAAGAAACGGAAACATGAACTTCTAGTCACCAACTTGCTCATCAACCAATGAGCCATCTACTCCAAGAAACTACTATTGTTTGAATGGACAGATTCCTTTTTGTCCCATTTTAAGGCGGGCATCCGTAACGTGCTAAACATATTGTAGTGGTAAATCAACCACAGTTAATTAGGGAGCGCGCTCGATGTGAAGGTGCTAAGGTTGATTTGGAAGTGTTCGGTCAGGCCATTCCAACCGATCATAACCAAGTTGTGGAAGTTCGCGTTACAATCTGTAATGATGCGTTTTCGATTTAATCATAAGAGGGAAGGAGATGGA
Source organism: Opisthorchis viverrini (assembly GCF_000715545.1). Taxonomy (NCBI): domain Eukaryota; kingdom Metazoa; phylum Platyhelminthes; class Trematoda; order Opisthorchiida; family Opisthorchiidae; genus Opisthorchis; species Opisthorchis viverrini. Next base: position 880,579 of record NW_008751671.1, read on the forward strand.
GCAGGCGAGCGATGCGGCGAGCGATGCAGGCGACCTCGGTGCGCTCCATATTACTATATGGATCAGAAATCTGGCCGATGCGCGCCGAGGACGTCAAAAGACTTTCAGTGTGTGACCATCGATATCTTCGGAGCATTGCCCGAATTTGGTGGGAACACCGGATCAGCAATTCTGAAGTACGTCGAATGGTATTCGGGAGAAATAACTCACCCTCGATAGATGAACTGATCACACTGCACAGGTTGCGCTGGCTTGGCCACGTGCTGCGTATGCCAG
>NW_008751671.1:881418-921402 GCF_000715545.1 Opisthorchis viverrini
TCCTTCTGGAACACCAGCGTGGACTCCGACCATGCACTTGTACGCTGCTACTTTTCATTGCGCTCTTCAGGGGTACGCAAATCGCGCACACCTCGCTTAGCCATTGAGAAGCTAGTTGATCCAGAAACCAAACGAAACTATCAGAAACAGCTCCTCGAATGCCTGCCGGACGGTACGGTGTCGGATATAAACGGCCACTGGGAAAAAATATCCAACGCGTTGCTCAAAGCAGGAGCGTCTGCTTGCGGTACAACCCAGCCAACCTCATCCAAGCACTGGATCTCTGATAGAACCGTGTCTTTTGTGAAGACCCAGCGACAGATCCCACCTGGTCGCCACCACAACTCCACCCGGCGTATCATTCGACGCCGGTTGAAACTGAGTGTCCGCGCAGACCGAGAAGCTTGGTGGACCCGAAAGGTCGAAGAAATGAAGGATGCGAAGAATGCTGGAATGTGCGCAAATTGTTCCACTTGATTCGTTCGACTGGTCCTCGGAAACCTCGTGTCAGTGAAACAGTCAGGGACCAAAATGGCTCCCTGATATGCAGCAAAGCAGAACGTTTGGACCGCTGGATACAGTACTTCGAACAGCAATTCAGCTGGCCACCTGCTACCCCCAATCAAGAAATCCGGCCTTCAACAGGAAGGTGGACCGTAAATATGGAGCCGCCTTCAGTCTCAGAAGTGTCCGAATGCATTTCTCTACTCAAGCGTCATCGTGCTGCTGGTCCTGACGACCTTCCACCTGCTCTTTTCAAGGATGGCGGTGGATTCCTCAATCAGTGCCTGTCTAGCCTATTTGGGTTTATCTGGGAGAAGGAGACCGTCCCAGACAACTGGGGTGAATCGATAGTGGTACCCATTTTCAAAGAGGGTACTCGCAGTGAATGTAGCAACCACAGAGGTGTTAGCTTGACGTCTGTTGTGACAAGGCTTCTGGCGTCACTGATTCTTCGTCGTCTTATGGCGGCACGCGAAGTCTTGACTCGTGAGAATCGAGCGGGATTTCGACCGGGCAGAGGCTGCGTTGACCACATCTTCACACTCCGTCAGGTGTTAGAGCAACGCCACATGTACAGACGCTCCACAATCCTGGTATTCCTTGACTTCCAGGGTGCCTTCGATTCTGTTGATCGATCAGTTCTGTTAACTACACTTGCTCGACAGGGTATGCCCCAGAAGTTTGTAAACATAATCCTATCTTTACAAATAAATGCTTCTCCAAGTGAAACTAATTTTTTGTCAAGCACTGCGTGAACGTCATGTAATTCGCCGTAAGCGGTGGTTCAAAGTGAACCGTATGTAAACATAATCCTATCTTTATATTCAAATGCTTCTCCAAGTGAAACTAATTTTTTGTCAAGCACTGCGTGAACGTCATGTAATTCGCCGTAAGCGGTGGTTCAAAAAAAGTGAACCGTATTTCAAAACGAGGAAAACTTTCACAAGCACCATAGTTTATGTGTGACAGATAAAAAGCTTCAAATTAATGAGGTTGGACTCGGCAATCAGTGATGGAGTTTACCATACAAGAATAAGCCTCGAAATCACTGAGGGTAGAGTTTCAAACTAACAAGAATGGAAGACACGTACCTGTAGATCCTTCCTAATGCATAGCTGATTCAATGGGAAAAGCATGCAACGATGCACCTCCTTAATGTAGCGCTCCGGATCAACCATAGTTATATCATTGTCAGAAGATCGAGCTAGCTCCGTGTTTATGTATTCTGTACTGCTCATCCGGTCAGCACAGACAAGCCATTCCTCAAGTGTTTCGGTTAACGAAGCTGTAAGGAGAGAAACGGAGAAAAATCAAAAGTTAGGTAGGTTGACGAATTCAACGCATGCGTTCCCATATCTCGCAATTTTAAAGGGCCCTCCCTCTTTGTCCCGGCACGACTATTCCGGTGTGAACTAAGTATATTTTTTTTATGCCAGAGCAGGAGGATCGTCCAAACGAGAATGATTTGGAAAACGATACAAGGAAGATTGTTGGTGTATCGTTAGTGGCAGAAGAGAAGCAACCAAGTCTGACTACCATGGAACACTGATCACATTGTGCACAACATAATTCCAGTTAAACGCAATCCCATAACACAAGAGGATCATACAGTCGAATTACTTATCAACAGACCACTGTAGTACACAATATGCAGTTCTAAAAGGTATCTGCGGTTGGTGCAGGAAAGCTAGCCTTTGACATCCCATGTTTGGGTTGGCGTGCATAGCGTGTTTTCTACAGTATGGCAATATCAACCAAATGAAATACAGTCTGTCAACAAAACAAACAAGATTTTTCACTTGTCCAGAGAACTGACTTAACAGAAGCAATGACTGAAATGCATAAAGTCAGAGCCCACAGTGGTCTCAATATTGTTATCCCTATGTGTGATATTGACGAAAACGAAGCACCTTCATCTTTGGCACGATGCACCTGAGGCTAACTCGGAAAGATCTTAGAAAAGTTATACTTAGGTAGCGAGGTTGTGGTCACGTGCATCCAGCTGAACCTATTAGGGGTATGCTTTAAACATTCTCGCATCGTCAACAGCAGTCTCTGCAACCATTTGAACAAGTTTCAACATTTTTTACAACTAATACAAAGAAACAATAAGAGGTCGCCCGCTTAGTAGTTCGTAGTAGTACCGAGATAAAGTGTTTATTATGCTCGAGTAATTAGGGCATACTCGCTCACAAGTTACCTGCCTCTCACAGTAACGAAGAGTTTTGGATACAAAAATAAAACTGAACGCGATACAGTAGCCTAGCAACAGTCCATGTTCGGTGGAAGTTTCATCCTTAGGGTAGGTCAGTTGATGCTGAAAAGCTGAGAAGTACTGTGCGGATGTCGTCCCTGTCTGGATCGATAAACAGCGCACACCTCAAAAATCTATGGGTGCACCGGAAACCTCAGTCTATGACAGCCTCGACTTAAATCCAGGACTATGTTAACGACAGTCGGGACCGCAACAGGCTATCACAAGATCGAAAGGGATCCCTTCTTTACTGTCAAAAACTTCAAAGCACTGAAGGGTAAGCAAAATGTGATACACACTGAGTAATGGTTGAGAAACATTAGCTGTTTTCGCCGGTCACAACATTCAACTGACAGTTTTACTAAATGAAATCACTGTTCACTACCATTCGCAAATCTATCAGTCTCTACTCAAGGAACTATTTTGCACAATTCGCTGGAAGCCTTATTTGTGCAGGGCCTGCTGCAAACCTGCAAGGAATCAACCATCGGTGAGGACAGATCGACAGTGCTGAAAAAATACTGGATGAGAGCTAATTTACCACCCGGTTTTTCTGGATTAACTAAAGTAATATTGATCAAAGATTATCGCATCTCAGTATCTTATTAGAATAAAAAGATCAAAATGGAACATATTACTTGCCAAATATTTGCAGGTATATCGTAAAAATACCCACAACGGTGTAACCACGTCTATTTTCAACCACAGACTGATTGCTCATCGATCAAAGATGACACACATGAGACCAATAATCCGTTGGAAATAAACAAATGAAGGTTCCATGGAAATAATGTGTTTATCAATCCCGTGTCCAAGCAGATAAGTAACTCTACCGAGCATGTGACAGCCCGTGACGCTTCAACAACTGTACCATTGTGGGTACTCATTAGGCTAGATCGATCAACACCAAGTCATTGCACAAGCCCATGTGTTCACCGTTCAGTTTTGAGTGTTATGTCTTGTGACAACATATGACAATCCGGCAACCTTGATCCGGAAGTCCTATGATTTCCCAAGTAACTGAACAATACAAAGACCAGTCTATCTCACTTTAAGCAATCTTGCCATCGAAATAAAGTGTGGGAAATGGCTGTGACCACCATTATTTTTGGCCTCAGACTATCCGCTGAGTGGCCGAAAGCAACCACTTGTCGTACGGGAGTTGCCATATTCAGATGCAAACCCGGCATATATTAAAAAAGATCGAAATTCAATAAAAATATGTCAGTGGCCCATTGCTCAGCCTTGGGTATGTACTACTATTGTGATCACGATACTTAAGAAGTAGCTCCATTCTTCCAAAGAGAACATATTCCTCATTTGGTTGCTAAAAACTCTTCGACAGAGCATGACTGGGTTCCTCCTTAATGTGTCTCATCATGTCAGTACAGTCCCGTAGTTGCGTTAACCTCATGTTCTTCTTGAACCCAAACTGTACGAAATTCATTTGCACACCAGTTTGGTTTTAACGTAGGATTTGATTGAATCCAGTAATTCTTAGTAACATTATACCGATCTCGCTGGCAGTAACTGCATGGGGCGCGAGCGCTAGTTTCGCAATTCGCCCGAGGACATTTTGAAACTCGGAGCAACTGGGTGGATAAAATGATATCCCTTGTATGTGAGAACAACGTCGAGCAATAGAGTAAAACCGAATAAACGGTGCCAAAAACAGCACATCTGAATTTCATGGTTAAGACGAGCGCTTACCAATCACCTGTCAGTTTTCACTGCAGCCTGAAAATACACCCGCTCTACTGGTGAACAACAGGCTCATTGAGAACAGGGGAGACCACCCCGTGTGTCCGTAAGATACAATACCGCCTACATAGCAGCTCTCCCAGCAACGGACCTACCTTTGAGATAACCCCATGTTTGTGCACACCTTTTGTGAGAGCTCAACTGCTTACTCCTCATCTTTCAAACAATTGAGGTTTCTCGACCTTGAAATCCACGAAGGAAATACGGGTCTGTACATACATCCTGTTCTGACAGTTACGGGAGTTAAATTCTAATATACACATGTACCCTCTGTCGGAACAGGTAGATTGGTCCAGCGTTGAAGTAAAAAAAACAACAATGTGAGTTGACTCACTTCGAACTTTGGGATCCGTTAAGTCGAATTTCACCAACTCTTTGAACAGTCTGTAAATAAGAATAGAGCAGCAAAAGCACACATCAGGTAGGGAAGTCAAAGAATTACAACGTACATATTAATGTCTATGATCTCAGAAAACTTATTATCGGTGACAAACGCACGCAGTACTGTTAACCACCCTTCCGCCCTTCCCATAAAAAGCTTCCTAGACGGGGGAGTACTGCACTTAAAAATTCGTATCGCTCACGTATTTTTTGCTTGAACAACTTTCGAAAAAGGGAATTGGCGACCGGATCGAAGGCAGACATGAGTATCAACCCTGAACCATTTATCTGATAATACATGCTATTTCCACCCACACGCCTGAAACCACCTGTGGTGTGGGGAGAAATGATGACAGAATCAACGGACGTGCGAAGTTTCTCAATTTCAAGATAGAGGCGTTCCGATAGACCTAGAGAAGTGGTCATCTTACCCTATGTGGGGGCACCTTGTTATGTCACTGGAAGCCTTTCTCGGCATGATAACGTGCCTATACAGAGCGACGGGTAGTTACGGTCCTGTAGAAGCCACATCCGAACTACTCCTAAATTTAAACCAATCAGAAAACCCTGCAAAAAACCTGAACTCCATACAATCCAGAATAAACGGATTCATTGTAGGATAATCCCTGTCAACAAAGTCTGCGTTCATAAACCCTACTTTGAAGCCTCTTCCTTGGAAACGAAGTGAGCTTCAAGACAAATGCTGAGAAAGTGCTGTGATTGAGTACCCGCATAATTAGGTCCTTGTTTTTCGTACATTTAAGCTACTTTGCCTTATCGTCCACGAGTCACCCAGAGACTAAGTAAGCAGTAAAGTGGACATGGACAGTTCAACTCGCTTGTCACTATTGTCATAATAACTTCAAGCGCACAAATTTAGCACCAGTGTCTGGCTATTACTTTCATACTGATGCACAACGCCTCCCAGTGACAGGAAGACTTACAGGTGACTTCTGAACCTCGACGGTGACCTATAAGATGTGGTGAGCGCCGTTAAACAAAAAATCCAGAAGCAAGAGGGCTGAAGCGCCTGGAACCATATTGCCTAGACCTGGATGAACGCAGCAAGAGAGTCAAGAGTGGAGTTAGACAATCGGAAACCTAAGTCTCAAACCCTTAAAGGGACTCAAGCCCGGGACGAGAACTTCGCCCCAAAGTATGAGTATGCACTTACCCGAAATAACGACGAATTCCATTCAACATGAAGAACACATTCATCATACCACCTTGAGGTCCCTTTTGGCTGGCATCATGCAGGAGCACGTTGGTTAAGCGGATGGAGGAATAGCGCATTGCGCATATCAGGGTGGGGGCTGCGGGGTGGTGAGTAGTGGTGACAGCTGGTTCCCAAGCAAGAGCCCCGGATATTACCTGTGAAATCTCCGACAACGCGGCATACTTTCGCGCGGTAGGAATTTGTTCGCTTGGCAGTAGTGTCATGCGACGGCGACGGTAATTGAGTTGGTTGCGATTCGCAAAGAACCGGCTCCAAGACGTACAAAGCTCCGTAACAGAATTGATTAGAAAAGCGGTCACGTGAAGTATGCGATGCGTGGCTTTTGCTAACTCTGAAAAAGATAGCGAACACCACCTAGTATGTGAAAGAGATGCTCGTTGGCGACAATAATTCAGTGACCAAATGACGTCTATCCATCAAACAGGAAAAAAACATCGTATTCGACAGAGAAAACAAACGAGCAAGACCAGAAATTAATGGAAGTCTCCACGATCATAGGAAAAATAATAGTACGCACATATCTGCACATTTGGTAAAAGTCAAAAGAAGCACAAGACGCTTATCTAGTCAGAATAAGGCTACCTTTCTGCAGGCTTTCAAAACTAAACATATGAGTGAACCTCGGTAACCAAGCAAAAGAAACTATAACAAAGCGATCCAGTCTAGGAATGCCAGCGTAGTCGCAACTGGAAATGTCTAAAATTTATGTTCCGCAAGGTATCCAGAAACACGCATGAAAACTGTGAGGTTCAGTCGGGACCGTGCATGGACCTCAAACCATTCAAATTACTTGTGAGTAAATAAGGCCAGTTTGTCGCCAGATTATCTGAACAAACAGGAACTCACCAGGTCGTTGATGAAGAAAAGCATTCTTGTTGTCACCGGAAGTAGGAATCTTGGACGGTCTCAGTATTGAGTAAATGTGAAGTGCCTCAACAAACTGAGGCATCGGACTAGTCTCTGTGACAGGTCTCCACTGACCGGTGGTATCGTCTTCCGGTTTCCAACCTGATTCGTCTGATGCCTGGTTTCTGTCGGCTGTGCACGTCGCTGGCGGATGTACACTTGTGTCCATTCTTTCTTGTGGATTTATATCTGCCTCCGTGATATCTTTGTCTCCATAAAGAATTTTGAGTAGAATACAAGCTTCCCAAGAAACGCCTAAATAGAGTCGCCTGAAAAGAAACATCGTCCAGTCAACTCCACATACGTATAAGCAAAAAGTAAATGTGCCTAGGTGTTATGCGAAAGAATACTGGGACATTCACCTAGAGTGCACGACATAATCGCCCGAGGGAATTCCGAACAAAAGGGCGGCTTCAGAAAAATCAAGTGCGGTGCAGTTTCCACGGAGAGGAAAGCATATGCTGCTTTGGTTTGCAAAACTACATGGCAAAAAGCCTCCCCTTCGAGAGGGCGACCTTCGAACTTTCGTAACCAAATAGATTCTGAATGAGCCGAGTGATGTAACCCGAATGATAAGGAGCCACCATCCTGCAACGTCTTATCCATGCACAGTGAGAGCCGGGTGTACCCTATTTCTGGAAGGCGGATCGTACCAACAGCATTCAAAAGTTTGTAGGAACGTTCATATCATTTTACCAAGTCACTTGTCCACTTCGCAGTTTGACATTCTGGAGGATAAATAGGGAACGACTCTCGTCTCGTCAGGCGATCATTCGACAGGAATAACAAAGCCCAACCACCGCAGATTACGATACTGAACGTTTACCGTTTACCCGGTACACGACGAAACATCACCTTCTAATTGTCTCAGTAAAATTGGCTGACGCCATTCAGCACCAGTAACGGTTCTGGGACGTCCCAGGTCCCTCGCTCGATGTCATGTCTGCCGACCACACAAGATATAGCCACGATAAGAAATAAGTGACGTCCCGGTTAAGATGGGACGTCATAAGATGCATGCACCCATGCCTTCGTATGGGTGTGGCAAAGGTGTACTAGTTACGAAACCTTACTAGCTCCCGTGTAGTCCGTCTGTGTTGAGATCAAAACGTTGTCTCTGATATGGATAACGCCAACAGTACATCAGTGGGGTACATTCATAAGAATGCAGTAGTGTTTTAAGAGTAATGAAACCCTATCGATAAAATAGGCAAACAGGATTGTCATTTTAATCTGCTGAAACTTCGCTCGTTTGAAAGTAAAATGAGAGTCTCAGTTGTAAGTGTGCTCACCTAAACAATGTGGGCGTTGTATTTTTTATCTCAGAGCATAAAATTCAGGGATTTCTTCGGATTGGCTAAAATGGCCAACTATCGATTCCACTCTGCTTGGGGCAGTGTAGCACTGGGGAATTCCGAAAAAAATCTACCGGTTGTTCGTAATGAACGATTCATCAATTTCAGATGGTACATTTGGTTTAGCCATTCATTGAGTTTGACTACTTGCGAAGTTATATGAAGTCCGTAAATTTTCCCATGAGCATATTATTACGGTGGAGTGCTTAAAAATGGTCACAAAGTAGTAGGAGTGATCAGTTACTGGAAACCAACCCGCATTTCTATCAGATACACGAGGCGAGAATCCACCGTGCACTATACAATGTCTTTCAGCAGTAACAACTAAAGCTTCGGAATATTTAAATATTTTTAAATCAGCCCAACTGAAACAGTAAGAAGCATACGTGCTGAGCATTCAGTCGGAGAACATTGTAAATGAAGGACCGATTCGAAGCTCGTTTGGACCTCGCCTTGGGTGATTTACTTAACAGCCTAAATTGTCATTCGTATGAGATATAAACTCGGGCATGTGAAGCCATTCAATCCCGTAGTATGAGAACAAAAACTCAAATTCAAAACCTGTCGGCTATCTCCGTCTTTCAACGTTTAAAAGTCACACGCAACCACTCCGAATGTCTGGTAAATTCAATCCCCCTAATCTTCGCTGGAGAGGATTCGGTACACCGAAATTCTAACCTAAGCACACAAAGTCCTACTTCATTATCCTTCATGATCTGTTTTTTAGGCCGTAAACGTGATTGTTCCATACTATGAGGCGGGTTAGGCCCACTTCCAAATCGTGGATAACCACAATTTTGAATTTGTTTTCCTGACAACCAGTAACTCCTGTGGCGGTAGCTTTGAGTCCTAGCTCCAGAATATTCTAACCAGATCATAGACACTCACACTTGTGGTATGAATCGATCGGCTGGTCTGCAAGGCGAATTCTGTGACAAATAAGATGAAACGCTAGTCGAAGATGTCCATCAAGATGTGTCGAAATAGCTGTTAGACAATAAATGAATAAAGAATGCAACGGAACCAATACAAACATGCGGTCCACTCACCCCAAGGAGTGAAGAACGTTCCGAACTAGCCATTTGTCAGCCAACGATGGGCGTAATTCAGACTTCAAGTGGTCTATAATCTGTACCATGATACAAATTATGGAGGCAGTGACCACAAGCTCGTGAAGCAGGACATGCTCGTTAGCCATGTATTCGCGCAACAGAAGGGATGTTAGTGTAAACTGAGAGTTTTGTAGGGGTGCCAGTTTTTCTAGCGACGACTCTAGGCACTAGAATAAGACAGGAAAGTAATGTAAAATTGTCAAACAGAAGCGGATAAAAAATAATCAGGTTTAGTTAAAATGTGGTGCTCAGAAAAGTCAATTCACGGCGCAATGGACGAGTAATTTTGTTTGGGAAAGTGGAAAGATGAAAGTCGACAGATTATGTAAACTGAAGGACGACGTCGAACAGAAACGATAAAGGGGTACAAAGTAAGGTTTGTTCTTCATCCCAAACGACCAGTGATAATTCCATGTGGCAGATGGCTAGAAGGGTGTGTGACAATCAGCCTTAGCACCAGTTTTGGGGGATAACAAGGAGGACGCGGACAGTGAGACATTATTAAGCTATTATGCTACAGAATAGATAACAGTGTGAATCTGGCGTGTTTTCGGTGCATCGATTAAATACCATCGGAAGTGAACACATGGGTCAAGACATATACTGCTCAAACTTAGACAGGAGATCGGTTTTAAAACTTCAGTTCCTTGGTCGGTATCTCGCACGTTCACCTTAAAGTTATCTCGTGGGTGCATTTTTAAATCTGTGGAAAGCCAGTCAGAGCAATAGAGTAGTTACTCCTCGTTACCGAACTGAACTTCACTCCACTAAATTCTTTATGACAACAGCCAAACTATATAGGCTCCTTAAATTCCCTATATTGCTTCCTTACACCTTTCCATCCCCTCTCAAAAATCTCCCCCTTTAAATCAAGAGTTGACAAGCATTTGGCCTCACGGGAGTTTTTTATGGTTTCTAAGGATTCCTCTGCTTCGGGGTTAACCCATTCCTGTAATTCTAGGCTGCCGTCTATTGAAAACTAGAGACATCGTGACACAAAAGTGATGCCTGTAACCAAGATGTTGAAGAAATAGTATATGAAATGAATCCACCGATCAGACAAATACTTTCCTCATCGACCCAAAGGAGTTCTAATGGCATTTCGGGCCACTGCTACATCAGTTGTTATAAATATGGTCGACCAAGGGAGCATTCAAAACTGCATCCTAAACAGAAATCGTTTGTCGTCAGCACATCCAACTTCACCATCTCAGAAAAAACAGTACCCGAGAAATTGAAGAAAAATACGATTTACTACCACTTTGTACGCAAAAAGCAGTGATAACTACGTAGGGACAATTGTGGGGCCTGAAAAACATTGCAGTCTGAATTCTTTTTCGTCATTCACAGACACACAAAATAAAGTTTTACACGCACAATCGACGGATTTGGTATTCACGTGACAAAAGTGGGACGCAAATTGAAAGATCGCATGTACAACAGCGAAACATCTTAATTCTATGGCAATACCTCCGAGTGCTTAGATCAGGCGGAGTAAGAATACTGGGTTGAACAGAAATAAGGGGCAGGAATAACCGCCACGGCCAGAAATAATTATGTCCCACACGCGCCCAATGAGAGCAAACAGTTACAGAACGGGTGGTAAAAACAGGACACCGAGTCACTACTACGTGCGTAGTACGTACGTACTCAGACGTACGATGGACTGAATGAAATCACAAAGCTAGCGGGATTAGCCTCGGGCTGATTGTGAGGTGAAATCCCGGCTACAAATCAGAAGGTATCGATTTGGACTCCCTACGGCACAGTGTACAACCTATGTAACAGGAACAATAAGCTCATCAGTGCGTTCGTAAGAAAGGATGTACGACTTCCGACATACAGACTATACTTCGACCCATTGCCTTCCCGACAGTGGACAGTCCCGCATGCATAGCGCAAGCGACATTCATCCACAAATGAAAAGCGTAAAAACCGTTATAACACCGAACAAAATCCATACTTGAGTTCATTTGTTAATATCGTATTCCTCGTCAAAAACCGCAAGACTGCGGTAGAACACCATTGCTTCTAAGAAGTTACCTATCAGCGAGACATTTTTATTCCACTGACGCCCATAAGTATCACATGATTCTAAAAAAATCGCGGTTGGGAAGGCAAGGTCAGTGAACAACGTGTGTTGTTGACTGTTCACGAAGACATATACCACATAAATACAATATAGCGCCAGTGAGTGAACTCGGTGACATTCGCTGTCGTCAGTGCTTAAAATCGATTAAGAAAGAAACGTGAGAAAATCGGTAGAATTGTTGTAGCGGTGAAAACTGAGTAAGCTATTCCAAATTAAGTGCTCATAATTTACACCAAGAGGGAAATATCCGGTAGTAGGTGTGTAGGTACGCTAACCGAATCCGTGGGAGGAATTGACACAGATGATGTCCTAGCTTTTTGAAGGCTAAGTATATAACATTGTGAATAATGAAAACCGTTGGAAACGTCACAACGCTATAACAAAGACGAACCACAGTCGCGGTATGCTAAGCCAACAGACAACAACAGCCATCGTCAGCAAAAACGGTACATTTACTTCCTTCGGTAGTTACATGTTCGACTAGGACCTCCTTCCAGTCTGAATTCGTTATGAAGTTAATCTCTTTCTTTCAAAAAACAACTGACACCCAAAACCTCAAATTAAACTAAACCACACAATGCCGGATAGCTCGTTGTGAAAGGTCATTACACGGTTGACAGAAATATTTTGAACAATACCATGGTTGGACGAAAAAGCGACGCACCTGAAACAGGGGGGCGATCACATCGTTGAGGTATATGGAGTTCGCCAAATCCTCGAAAATCTTGCAGAGAGAGGCACAGCTTGCCGAAACCGGGAAATCGTAAGGCAGCCCTGGCATTCGTAAAAGGTCACATAGCACTTGAAGACCACCGTGGCTCATGAAGTGTCGACACATAGCTTCCGTTACATGCAGCACGGATGGAAGTAGCTTCTCCAGAAATTTACACTTGAAGCAGAGAAAACGAAATGGCTATAAACGAGAGTTCGTATTAGGTAAGCATTAAAAACAGCTGAACTACGGCAAAATAATTTTTAATTAGCTACCACGTCAAGTGTCAGTCTTATACACAAAGCTTTTCTTTAACAGGAAGGATTACGCTCGCAGAGTGGACTACTGTTAGAATGTCCATTGGCATCCCACCTCGGAAAAGGTCTATTTTAGTCGATCCAGTTTAGTAATCTTTAACAATGGGAAAATGTATATGGATACATTAATACACAATTAGACAGTTGCGTCAGAAACACTCAAAGCCGTAAGTAAAGTGGAATGGCACATACTGTATTTAACATGAAGTCTGATAGAAAATGATAAGCAGGAACAGGTGAGCCGTCTGCCAGCGAGGTGATAGGACGACTGGTTGGGGCAAGGTCTTCCTTCAAGTTCAGCGAGGCAGTGGGCGAGGTAGATCGTGAATCCATCAGTCTCGTATTGACAGATCGATGTTGATGCGCTGCAGTTTGCGTTGCACGACTCACATCGTCAATGTCGTGATCATCGTCACCATCTTCATCTTCATCACCAGACAGCATAACCACATCCTCCTCAAGCATACCATCGGGTTCCCCGATGCCTCGGCCACCGGAGGTGGAGGTTGCAGCCTGGGACGTATCGATGCTGCGACCAAGTGCCACTCCCGTTAGGCAGGGTAAATCGGAGCCCAAATGCTCACAAACAGTGGAATCCGGTGGTTCATTGGTAAGTTTGGTGTTGTCATCAGTACCCAGTGTGTGCGTGTCCGAAACGCACCGGATAGGTTCCACAACAAGGCTTGCAGGTTGCATCCGACCGATTTCCACGACGCGTTTCATACACTGCCAGAAAGGAAGGAAACCAGAAAAAAGCTGACTAAAACATCGTCCTCCGTATGCGTACTCAACATAGTGTGTATATTTTGTTGCCAGAAAGAACTCACAGCAACCAGACCTTGAAACACCGGAGTTTTCAGTTCACTGCGTGAGCGCAATAATTCCTGTATTGCATTGCTCATTTGACTCGCGGTCAGACTATTGGACAGAGTTTGCCCAGTACTGGAGGAGAGATTGTACGATATCTGAGATAGAAAATCGCGCACACGCTTCGTTTTCATCGTCGGCAGATAATCCGGTGACACCAGGGTTTCAAGGTACTTCGAAAGAACGCCACTAGACTGAATTGCCTCGATTCCACGGGCATTCAAGGCCAAAGTGTTGAACAAGCCAGGAAGTTGCACAAGAAAGTCACGGTTCTGCGGAAGCGGCTGGCTAGTTAGTGCCGTTAAAATGTCTGTAGTAACATTTTTATCCTGAAAAAAAAAACATAAAAAACAACACATCAAGGGTTTTATGAAAATACCCTGTCCTCAAGATGAAAAAATAACCGGAATCTCGTTCTTTATAGAAGTTCCAATCAAACGACGAACGTGGAATGGGCCACTGCGTTAAAGAAATGATCATTCACCACGTAAGAGGCAATATGGAGTAGTATGGAGCTATTAGGTGATTGGTTGAAGTTGGCAACTAACCCTGAAACCCCTGGAACACAATCGACTAAAGCCGTGATTTCTAACATCCACCCTGTCCACAAAACCCTCAAAATATCAAGTAGTTTCTGGGCCTCATCCATGAAACAAAATGACCGGCTATACAATTTTACACATGAAGTTGAACTTTTGAAGGTGTGCTCATAAACTACCACTAAATCTTACGGCAAACAAGGTTGGAGGTTGATTACAACGACTTCCTTAGGATTTCACTTCATGTGGCATTCACTGAGAATTTGGTGTTTTGGACTGATGCGCTGGTCTCAACTGGTTGATGACTAGTTTTGTTTTGTATGTGGAACGGCCACAAAAATACGCCTTCACAATTACATGTGGTTTCCAGCCTGAACTGGTAAAGAGGAGTTTTAGTGAGGACTCAAGGTGTAGTTGAAACTAGTGACTAATACTTTATTCAATAAAATCTGTTTTGACAGCGAGAAGTGACGCACCTGTGCGATTTTCACACTCCATAAGTTAATGGATTCGAAATGAACTAATGTGACATGAGGTAGTGTCCATGTTGATTCAGTTGGTGCTGTCAGGCAAGCGATAATGTGCGAATTCGGGTCACAACATTTAGGTTAATATTAGGCTATTCCATATATAATAAAAGGCATCCACCATTGCCACAAACAAAAGCGGATATAGTCAAACCCGGGAATAAAGAAATTACTCAAGCCCAAGTTGAAATCTTATTTCGGTTCCAAAAAGGATAGTCCGCGGACAACACGATCTATAGACAGGTGACACGTCACATTACTGAAGTGTTTTGCGGTTTAACAACAAACTGGCAACGAACGACGCCAAGGCGAGCCTAGGATAGGGGGCAATTGTGGCTATCAGGCCTCCCGAACTCAAGACGAAAGCTTCAAGTGGCTCAAGGGATACTCCAATTTGTGCCTGGTGGATCAATAGCGCAAAAACACTGTCGCTAACTGCCGGCGTAAGTGTTGCACTGTTGGTTATGTTGTGCACGACTGTGCTTGGCCTATCTCTTGATTGGCTCTGCAGCGCTCTGCGTCAGTCGACCGTTGGTCGTTCGGGGTAGTCGACTGCTTTACTAGGTAATCTAAATAGTCTTTGCCGCATGCACCACCGTGGCTCCTGCTGCCTTCAAGCATACGCAATGGAGGGCATCGACCTCTAGTGACAGAACACTGACCGAATTCGCAAGGTCAAAGGCTGATCTTGTTGTCAGTCCGTATAAGGAAGGTTTTACCCAGCATTTTGTACCGGTTAGTACCCTCCTCTGAGAAACTCTCTATTCTCTGTCAAGTGTAATTACGTCAAAGTTCAGTGCCACACCGTGATCCCTTCTCAGGTGAACTCCGTTCCTTCGGTCAACGGTGTCGTCCACAACAAGGGCAATTAACTCATTTCGTCATATGTTCTCCACCTAGCCAATACTAAGGATTTTTCAATTTGCGATCTGATGGCTCAGCACCACTTTCAAGCCCGCGCAAACCGTCCGCAGACGCATCCGGTGTTTCTACAACTGTTGACAGGTGACTCTGATTTGACTTATCATTGTACACCTTTAGTTGAGACTGAATGATGAAGCAATCTTTTGTGGCCGTTCTGATCGCATCATTGGAAATCAATATTATTAGCCAGCTAACCATACAGATCACGTCCAGGAAGACAACTGCTAGAACAGCGTTAGTTTGGCAACCATTTCCAGACTGGTATGTCACATCGAACTAACACGAAGGCATTCTGAGCACCACAATTAATGCATCATTTGATTTGCACTGAGCCACATTGCATCCATCTGAATGCCCTGTACCCTGTGTAAGTTTGAGAGAATAAGACCGAAAGGAGGTCAAAAAGGAGCAGTTCTAAAGTTATCAGCGGCCTATAATTCCTAATTCAGTTGGATACAAGCATCTCGACTTCACCTATCTAAAGTTGGGCAACCCGATAGTATCTCAGTACTCCTGCTTCCTTCGGGTGGCATGGAAGCTAGGCACCGAGTGTTACAGCTAAACGATTTTTATTATCATTATATTAGCTGCATTCCACGTGAGTCAATTTGCACATATTTGGAAACACCATAAGACATGACACGCAACCAAGCCTGGTGGGGAGTATACTGCAACTCCTTTGCCAGACTTTATTTGTGCTGGGTTTTGTCGGGTGAGGTGTGCAAAGGCCTGTGAATCAAGCACGCAGGTGTCTTTCTCGAACAAGATATTCAGATACATTAATTTTAGTGGTTGTTAGGGATACTGACATCTCGCTACTGAACTTTATTCTTAGGAAAAAGAGGTCCCTTGAAAAGTGTCATATTCCGATCATCTCATTTAAGCGCGAAATCCCACACAATTGATTTGTTATTATTCTCTGTAAGGGATTAACTGTAAAAATAACAGCGGACGACCAGTTTTCAGTATCAACTCATCATAAAATCTGTGTATAACTACTAGAACTGGGAAACGGATACCCACCACTTTTAACAAAACGTGCCCACAAAAAGTTGAACAATATGAATAGACGACCCACCTGCATTGAGGATATTCGCGAAGGGTATGTATATAGATAGTTGGTGATCGTTTCCATTGCAAACAGTGCCAAATGTGGGGTGAAATGAATGGACCCATTGAGGAATACCTGACGCAAAATATCAGGAAGTGTATCCTCCATAACAGTGTGCATCACCTCCCCCCAGTCCGTATCCAAACAAAGGCGCTTCAGTAGATTTAGGATGGACTTCATTAGACCAGAGCGCTGTGTATTCAAGGCGGGACCAAGGTCTTGCCGAATCTGGTTGTGAAAAAATGAAATGGTTTGTCATCCAAGTAAGTGGGCGAAACCCGGTACGGAGGAGGGACAAGCTGTTGAATGCTGAAAAAGTTCACTAGTAAGAGTACTCGATACAACTACCGGCTAAAGTAAGGAGTGTCTCCTGGCAAAAGCTGCCGTTGAAGTATACTTAAGTCAAAAGATAGATCATGGGTGCACTGTCCACTAGCTTGGAAGTCAATCATGGTTTTCCATGGCAGCACCCCAAGTTCGTCAACGAATCGCGGTTGGCGGCCACCAGTTGACTCTTTGTTTGCACATCCTATTCTATCATGTTTAAGATATCAATGCGGTGCAAACTACCAAAGGGGGTCTTAGCTAAGTATAGATATTACTCTGTCCACGAGGAGTTTCTAGGGATGATCCCCGACGTCGTTTTGTCTGCTTTACGACAAAGCTAGGACACCACTCAAGAGCTGGGGGAATTCATGCATCTGATCATAAACCATTTGTACTGAGAGGATCTCAGCAACACGTTTTGGATCTTTTTTATTGATTTTTTCCTCCATGCCGCCCACAAACAAACATACTCCATTCTGTAAATCGCATAGTCAAAAGTTCCTTATGAATCATGAACAGGGGTGGACAGGCGTAAATACTTCACAAACTAAATAGCTTTAATGCAAGACTGGGTAGCAAACTGTGCAACCAGCCTCTTCGTTATCCTTAGAGATAGTTTTTTGTTGGACTGACTACCCTAAGAAGGTTACAATCCTTGAAATGTTGCAGAAAATTACAGTACCAACATTACAGATGGATCAACTGTCCTAAAAACTCAAAAATCTAGAGTCACCACCGACCACAAATAACAGGTGGGAAAAGTGAAAAGCCGAAGAGGAGCTCAGAAACAAAGAGCTGACTTCTCTTTTAAAACGGCTTACCAGTCCCGTAGGCGGATGCATCGTATCGACAAACAAACACTCCAAGCGAGGTCTTCGAAAAAGTGTAATTTAGCCATGTTGACCCATGAAATAGAGGCTCACACTATACTACTGTTCTGTTAGTTGACGGTTACTACACGAAATCTATGTGGGACAAAACATCCAACATCTATCTCCCACGCTAAATAAAATACAGACTGTATTCTTAAAAGGGCAGTCTACGGGTAAAGGAAAATCAACCAGCGTCTGAGAACGTAAAACATTGAGTTGCGGAACAAAATAAATCATTGGCAACTAAGATACAGAAAAATAAACCTACCTTCCCATCACTGGAAGCTTTTAAGACCAGGTCGACCTCGAAACTAAGCCGATTGACGAGAATATTCACAACATTCAATCGACTGGTGGCGATACTCATCAGTATTTGATCCGTGACTCGAACGGCGCGTGTGACGTAACTCAGACAATCGTTTCGAGAAGTGTGCCAGGCAATCAACTGCAACATTGTGTCTAACACACCACTGGAACTGAGTGTGGCATTTTGTGTATTGCCTAAAAAGCATATGGTAGTGACGCTCAGGGTAAAATATTAAAAAACACATACCTGGTCCGACGTTTTCCTCGTAACAGGCAAGATGATAAAGGAAGGACAATATGGCTGTGGTGAATTGTTGATTTGTACTACCCCCAGGGGCCTCAATGGTGCCATCGACTAGACCTTGAATCCATCTTCTGGTCAAACTGGGCAAAATACCATGATAGCTTGACAACCCTGTACAACTGACAAGAGACGTCCAGCTGTTAAACAAGAATAAAAAGTAAGCCAGTATAAATGTGAATGATTGCTGGCAGAATTCGTGGGCAACGCTGATAAAATTAGGAAGTAGCTGAGTTGCAGTAAAATAGAAAAAGGTGAAACTACACAAAGCAACTCCTTGACATAAGCAATTCACACGTTTGAGATGTTATCACTATCACGACGAAATCTGATGTATCACCTGATGAACATAAGTAATGTGTACTATGGAACACTTAAATGAAACGCTCAGAACTCGATGTGCCCGTCAGCAAACTACCCTCAGCCAAATCTAATTCCAAAAGTGCCCATGGTGACTACCATCCTGTTGCTTATTCGGTCCTCCAAATACGCGTCACAAATGTTGACGCGTCTAACATGCATCTAAAGGGAGCACCGTCTTTGTTGGTAAGCTTTTCAACTTCCAGTCTAGAGATGAGTAAGTCAAGAGGAAATTTAACTATTTAGACGTGATGCCGTGAACCTGACTCCATTTTCTGATTCGCTGAATTTTTGCCGCTGCCTTGGCCGATTTTAGGGCCTCAGTCCCAAACAAAAACCGAAAGTCCTTCAAGATAATCTGGAGCGTTCTCGAATTGGGATAACCGAGTGTTGCCTATGAGCAGTTCACAAAGCGTTTTTGAAACAGGTTCCACTTGCCACAAGTCTTTGAAGGCATGGTCCCAAAAAGTTGACCGGCTAGTAATATGCTGGCACCCTTTCGGCGCCTTGTTATCAGACTTTGGAGTCAAACGCTTTCGGTGAAGTCCCTAATCATCTTCTTGTCCATGTGTGGGCGCCTCAAGTATCCCAAACCGATTACAACCATGAAGTTTGCAACTGGAAATACTGTCACGTCGGCTGCTGCGTCGTATCATTTGCTAAATCGCCCTAGTTGCCGTATACACCAAGCTGAGTAAGCAAAAATATGCTATTGCTCATGCCTACTTTCTTATACATTTATTTCTTTTTTTTTCTCCACTCCAGCCTCATTGTGAGCCTCATGCGAATCCCAGAACTAAAACAGGTTCATTCGATAACCGAGTGTTGCCTATGAGCAGTTCACAAAGCGTTTTTGAAACAGGTTCCACTTGCCACAAGTCTTTGAAGGCATGGTCCCAAAAAGTTGACCGGCTAGTAATATGCTGGCACCCTTTCGGCGCCTTGTTATCAGACTTTGGAGTCAAACGCTTTCGGTGAAGTCCCTAATCATCTTCTTGTCCATGTGTGGGCGCCTCAAGTATCCCAAACCGATTACAACCATGAAGTTTGCAACTGGAAATACTGTCACGTCGGCTGCTGCGTCGTATCATTTGCTAAATCGCCCTAGTTGCCGTATACACCAAGCTGAGTAAGCAAAAATATGCTATTGCTCATGCCTACTTTCTTATACATTTATTTCTTTTTTTTTCTCCACTCCAGCCTCATTGTGAGCCTCATGCGAATCCCAGAACTAAACCTGACAGGTTCATTCGTCTTGCTTCACGCTAGCAGCAAATTGTGCGCGTCCATCTGCAGCAACAGCCCGAAACCTCGGAATCACTTTTCGGACCCCGTAATTCGGTCCAGTTAGCTGCCTTTAATATTCGAAGTCAGGAATGCTGATGCTAGTACGCTAAACGACCTCAACATGGCCGTATACCATCAGAGATGAAAATCCAGGAGGTGACTGTCATGAATATTCTTTGTGCTTACATCATCGTTTCGTATTAACCATGCCTTCGCCTTCATTTTCAGCTTATGTACGTCTATTCTCAGACAAGTAAAGCGCTATTCATTCTACGTCATTCATTCTTGTTCTCGCGCTCAATCAGAATCGATATTTTATTCGTAACAATTTACTTGTCTAAGAATACCATGGAACCGTTGCTGCGACCCAAGTATTTCGACGCAGATCCTAATTCTCCAGACGCAACAACGCGTTGGAATCATTGGTTCCGAACCTTCCAAACGTTTCTGGGCACTGTCGAATCGCCCAATCTAAATAAACTGGAAACTCTGATCCATTTTGTGGATGCACCTGTATACGTTTATATCGCTGACTGTCCAGATTACGAATCAGCTATCAGTACGCTTGAAAAGTTGTACGTTCGTCCTAAGAATATAATTTATGCTCGCCATCTTCTACAAACTTGCAAACAAGACACCAGTCAAGATGTTGATCAGTTTGTTCAGAGGCTTAAATCCTTGGCCAAAAATTGTGATTTCAAGGCGGTGTCCGCCATTGACCATCAAAACGAAAGTGTACGCGATGCTCTAATCAACGGACTTCAGTCTACTACCATCAGAGAACGACTTCTAGCTCAAAACGAACTCACTCTCGATGAAGCTCATGAATTGGCCAGGTCATTAGAATTGGCCCACAAACAAGCTCAGTCATACTCACATAACCAGGCGATATCATTTTCTGCGGCTGCAGCACCTTTACAGACATCTACAGTTATCCCTTCACACTCAAACTCCCCTGATTCTACACCCTATCTCTCGTCAATCAGTTCTCAGATATGTTACTTTTGTGGTCGTTCCAGACATCCACGGTCAAAGTGCCCCGCAAGAGAAGCAGTTTGTAAATCATGTGGCAAAACAGGCCATTTTCAGCGTGTTTGTCGATCCAAATCTGTAAAGTGTCACTCAAATTGCACAACGGATTCGGCCTTATCTTCCCTGTTGACTGCTGCGGCCCCGAACTGCTTGTCTCGCACGGTGACCAGCATAAAGGTGAACGGGATATCGCTTCAGGCCCTCATAGACACAGGAAGTTCGAGCAGTTACATATCTCCTTTGGTGGTTGGTAAACATGGCTGGAAGGTATATGCTAACAATTCTGTGATTACCATGGCATCTACCTCTCTGACGTGTTCAACTAGAGGCTACTGCTACGCATCCATCGATTACAGGGGCACCGTTTACAAAAAGATCAAACTATTGGTATTACCCAATCTATGTGCTGACCTGCTGCTAGGCCATGACTTCCTTGGTCTACATAACAAAGTTGAAATCACATTCGGTGGGGACCGAGGTCCATTCACCCTCTGCGGTCTACCTGCTGCTGCGGTCGAGTCACCTCCTCTTTTTGCTAACCTCTCACCCGACTGCAAGCCTGTTGCTACAAAATCGCGACGTTATAATCCGGACGATGAACAATTTATCCGCTGTGAAGTTAATCGACTATTGGATGAAGGTATAATCGAACCTTCGAGTTCTCCATGGAGGGCTCAAGTACTGGTCACGAAAAATTCAAACCACAAAAGACGCATGGTAGTGGACTACAGTCAAACCATTAATCGGTTCACATACCTAGACGCGTATCCGTTACCGCGACTGGATAAAATGATCGAAGAAATTTCCCGTCATACTGTCTTTAGCACCTTAGACCTATTGAGTGCTTACCATCAAGTTCCAATCAGTGAGCAAGATAAACCGTATACGGCTTTTGAAGCATGCGGAGAGCTGTTTCAGTTCCGTCGTATTCCTTTCGGTGTAACCAACGGAGTAGCATGTTTTCAACGTACTATTGACCAAATAATCAAGTCTGAGAACCTAAGTAGCACCTACGCTTACATCGACAACGTCACTATTTGTGGGACTACCCAAAGTGAGCATGACCAGAACCTCAAATCTTTCTTTGAAGTAATAAGAAAATATGGAATTACCCTTAACTGTAAGAAAAGCATCATAGCAGCCAAACAAATACGCCTTCTGGGCTACGAAGTCTCTAAAGGAATTATCAAACCAGATCCTGAACGAATGAAACCTATTCGTGAACTCCCTCATCCACATGACGCTAAATCCCAACAACGTGTTGTTGGTATGTTTGCTTATTATTCGCAATGGATACCATGCTTCTCTGACAAAATCAGTGTGCTTGTCAGAAATAAGACTTTCCCCTTACCGGAGCGTGTGCAACAGTCTTTCAAAAATTTAAAGAAGGAGTTAGAGAACGCCATGGTTGTGACAGTCGACTACAACGCACCATTGGTTGTCGAGACTGACGCCTCAGACATAGCCATTGCTGCATCTCTGACTCAGAACGGCCAACCGGTGGCCTTCTTTTCTAGAACACTGACACCGAGCGAAAAGAATCACTCTGCTATTGAGAAGGAGGCATACGCCATCGTTGAATCTATCCGTAAATGGAAGCATTATCTCTTCGGGAAGCACTTCAAGCTTATCACTGACCAGCGGTCAGTTTCCTTTATGTATGGTTCGTCGCAGAAAAGTAAGATAAAAAATGATAAAATTCAGCGATGGAAAATGGAACTTTCCGCTTTTAGCTACGATGTGAGCTACAGACCTGGAAAAGACAATCTGGTTGCTGACACCTTATCGCGTAACCTATGCGCCAATGTGATCGGCAATGATAAATTAAAAGAAATTCACGATTCCTTGTGCCATCCTGGAATCACTCGAATGCACCACTTTGTTCTTTCCAAAAACCTGCCGTTCTCTCTCCAAGATGTCAAGGACATCACCACAAAGTGTACGGTTTGCGCCGCCATCAAACCGCAGTTTTACAAACCACCCCCCGCTACGCTCATCAAAGCGACCCAACCATTTGAACGAATTAGCATCGATTTTAAAGGACCTCTACCTTCTGTTACTCGAAACCGGTATCTCCTTACCATCGTTGACGAGTTTTCTCGTTTTCCGTTTGCCTTTCCCTGCGTAGATACATGTGCGTCTACAGTTATTAAATGTCTGTGTGAGTTATTCTCTTTGTTTGGCATGCCTGCATATGTACATTCGGATCGTGGCTCGTCATTCATATCTGACGAACTGTCCACATTCCTACAT
Organism: Opisthorchis viverrini; assembly: GCF_000715545.1. Lineage (NCBI taxonomy): Eukaryota > Metazoa > Platyhelminthes > Trematoda > Opisthorchiida > Opisthorchiidae > Opisthorchis > Opisthorchis viverrini. The sequence goes on from NW_008751671.1 coordinate 904,756, forward strand.
GACAGGGGAGTTTGCACCAGCCGAACAACTTCTTATAATCCCCAGGGGAACGGGCAAGTCGAACGCCTCAACGGAACACTCTGGAACGCAATCCAGCTTAGACTCAAGACGAAAGGCCTCCAAATCTGTCACTGGGAGTCGGCTCTACCGGATGCCCTCCACTCTATACGGTCCCTTCTCTGCGTCTCCACGAATGTTACTCCACATGAACGGATATTCCGGTTTGAACGCCGGTCATCCTGTGGTTTATCTATACCGACTTGGCTCACTGTTCCAGGACCTGTTTTACTGAGGAGATTTGACCGTGCCTCAAAGTATGAGCCCGTCGTTGAGGAAGTCCAATTAATAAATAGCAATCCACATTACGCCCGTGTTCGTTTTCCCGGCGGAAAAGAAAGCACTGTATCCGTCCGCCATCTCGCTCCTTGTGGTGATCGCACACATGTCAACGACTTCACGCGTACCTCATCCAATGAAGACAATGGTGTTCATGCACCCCCTCTATCTGACTTGCACACGCCTCCGCTCAATAACATTGGAGATGATATCGATCATACTTCAGTCTCACCCCCGCGCCCGGCAATGCACAATCGATATTCTATTTGTAACAGCGAATACTGTGATTCAATTGGTGGCCCCGTCACTTCCTTCCCATACCTCTGGTGATGCATAGACCGGTGCAGCTAGATATAGTTAGTTATTGTGTTGTCATCGGACGAAAACATCTATACTGCACTGCATGACTGTTGATTGTCATCCCGGTAGCATTTGCGTATCTAAAAGGAACAGGTCCACTAAGTGTAGCTAATTACACTCCGACGGACTGTAGCATTGACTCTGCCAAGTTTCTACCTAGCCAGTGACCCAACAGTTATACACACTCGATTATGAGGACTGAACGAATGACAGGAAAGAGGAGTGAGCTAAACAGGCCTGGATCCTGATACTGCTTCACACAACAGATGTGTCTGCAGGTGCACTGGGCTCTCGGTAAGGTAAGGTACTTAGTCGACCGCATCAAATAATGCGCCAGCGGACACTGGCAACTGATAGGTGGACGAAGTGTACGATCATTCAGTCAAACAGAGACCCTTTCGCCTGATTGCCCAAAAACAATACCGACCCAGAGAGAACCAATGACGTAAGATTGTAGATTATCAGTGGTGAGTAACGGGACGCCAGAAGAAACCGATGGGGACGTAAGCTCAACAACCACACTTGAGTATTGAATCATCGCCCCAGAGGAATAGCGCATTTCAACAGAAAAAATCTTTCAGCTGCAGCACCCTTTTGGTGCCTAACTGTCACGCCACCAGAAGGAAGGACGAGGACTAGGATACTGCCAGGTTGCCCAAGCCTAGACAGGGGAAGTTGAGAGACAGAGGTCGGATTCGAACCACTGACCTTCCGGTCAGTAAATTCGCGCTCTAACCACTGAGCCATCTCGCCCCAGAATGTAGGAACTGAAGGATGACCCGAAACCTGTAGTATCTAGATAGAAAGCTCGGAAATTGTGCCTGGATCTTGTATTCAACATTCAGGGGTGCAACATATTTCAATCGATAAATTTTCTAGAGTCCACACAAGAACAGCTTGCTGGCTGGTGAGCCTACGACTTCACAGGTTAAAATTGCAATAGAAATAGAGGACGACACTCAAACAGTGAACGCGGAACGTAAGATATCAGCGGTGGCGAGCGTCAATTCCCCAGGTGCCTACGGCCGGATTTTACAGATAGTGATTGCCAAGCAGGAGAGCGCTATAGGATGAACGAGGACTACTGGAAGCAGCAGTCGGTAGCTTTCGTTTATCCGCCATGTGTGCAACAAATAAGACAACATGACTGGTGTCACCACACGACGGTCGATGTGATAAGAGGATACTTTTACTTGTGGAGTTCTTGATGTCCTTAAGAACTGGCCTACAGAGACATCTCTAGCAAATGGTCGGGAGGAATGAGTAAGAAAGAGGGAAAAAAGGAAAGTATCAGCAGTAGCCTGTTTTCGGTTAGGTGCCCTGCTACATGCAGACATCAGCTAATGACACCACGTGATGGCCGATATAATGCTATTCATAGATGTACGCGGATTGTGAAACCACCATGGAGCCCAGACCTAGAAAAGATGACGGTTGAGGTTTTCACCCAAGGTTGCGGGGATTGGTGTAAGATCACCACAGCAGTCTGCATTCTTGGGAAGCAAGTTGCAACACATTCCACCTCTCCAAACTGGATAAAGATAAAGATAATCGTTTAGCTGTAACACTCTTTCAGTGCCTAGCTGTCATGCCATCCAAAGGAAGCACGAGGGCTGGGATACTGCCAGGTTGCCCAAGTCTAGACAGGGTAAGTCGAGGGGCGGAGGTCGGGTTCGAACCCGACCTTCCGGTCAGTAAATTCGCGTTCTAACCACTGAGCCATCTCACAGCCCCCCAACCCGGAGAACCAGGGGACCGTGGTGGTCAGACCAGCATCTACTGACCAACATAGTATAAGGCTCCGTGAGTGTCGTATGTGAGCTTCATAGTATGGCCAAATGAGGTATGGAGGTACACAAGCTATCTCCTCATGACAGCAATTGTACTTGAACTGATACTATCCGAAAGTGCTTCGTACTGGTGCAGGTATTCAGTTAGAGGGTAAGGCTTCCAAGGCGCATCAGCGTCTGGTCTTGACCGTCCAAAGCGGAGCGCTATTGTCGAACCATGTTTACAAAGCTATGGATAGCTTACAACACGTTAGCAATGATGCAGTTCTCATTGCACATTGTTTTTCGTTACTACGCGCTGTAATTGCAAAATCAACTAGTCTGAAAAATGGGGTCTCTATTCTCAAAACCCCATAAATTATTTGTTGTTACAAGACCATCAATCATGGAAATTTCACACAATTTAGGTCAGTTAGGACAGGGTGCAGTCAAGATCATAAACCCAAAGAAGTTTGCGAAAAGTGTACAATCACACCAGTGAACGACACAGCTTTATCAAACCCGACAAGAGCAGACTGAACTTACGTGATTCCTAGCCGATGTGAATTTACAATTGCCGTCATCGTGCGCAAGGCGCATGCCTTGATGCCGGTGTACTGTCCATCAGGGAGTTCCAGCACTTCAACGAGCTCATCCAGGAGACTCGGATAGAGGTGACGCTCGTCCACATCAAAGGTGTATGCTGCGCAAATAAAGCAATCCGTTACATACGAAACAGCTCCAGAGAAACATGCGAAAGGCGGACTACTCGGATTTCTTTTATAAAGTATTTTCGTGCATGTTACCTGTCAGTTGAGGCACACCTGACGCTCAGAGGTTCACAATCGAAATCTTATAGCCTCAGTATATGCCTATTTTGTCTTCTGGCCCTACAACACAACAATGGAGATTAAGTTGTAAACCCGTCCGAAAGTGAACATATATGGGGAATTTGGTTGTTGGTCTGTTCGCCGAGCTTGGCAGTTGGGTTGCAAACGTTTCATCACCAATCGAGGTGACATCGTCAGTGCAGGGTTGAGTGGGTCTCACTCAACCCTGCACCGACGATGTCACCTCGATTGGTGATGAAACGTTTGCAACCCAACTGCCAAGCTCGGCGAACAGACCAACAACCAAACAGCGCACCCGAGCCACCTACATTCCACAGCATTGCTAATATATGGGGAATTTTTACAGGCTAACCACCAACGGACCGAGGCGCAGCTGTCGGAATAGCCTCAGGGCTATAATCTGGTCTCGTATCAGTTGTAAGCCGGGTAGAAAAAGCCATCTGGGGACATCACAACTGTAACCAAAAGCGCATTACATTACAAGAACGCATTACATTTCATCACCAGTCAGTGCATGATTTTACCAGGGAACATCGTAGTAGGATGCATCTGAGGACGGATTATACTTAAGCAGCGAACACAAGATGAAATGAAGAGCGGGCAAGGCCAATCGGAAATTAGCTTTAAGGTTTGAGGCAATGGCGTTCAAAATCGCCTCGTCCAGTGGCGGTGTCCTTCCAGAAGTTACATGCAATGCGGTCCCAATGAATTATGAAGTATCGCAGACCCAGAGAGCAGCGGTCGAAGGACCTCTTAATCACCTTGCCCTTCTGCAGCTAGTACATTGGACAAGATTAGGCTAGCTTTGTAACACTATATCTACCATTGCTCCCAATTTATCGAGCTCCACTAGCAATGACGCTGCACTATTCAGCAACAGCGGTTTCTCCGTAACATTATTGCTAGGTTAACTTAGACTCGGTAGACGGTCGTACTGAGCGCGACATACCACAGTTACAGGTGACGAGCGGTTGTGCAGAAGCGACGTAAGGCTCGATAAGCATCGGAAGGTCGGTAAGCAGTTACCTCGGTTTCTTTGAATATTTACCCTCCGTTACACATCTCCTCTGGCTAAGCAGCGAAAGTCGAGCATTTTTCATAGTTGCCGGCGACTACCCTGAACATGTTTACATGAAATCGGAGCTTTTAGGTGAAAGGGGTCACGTATGGGACTCCCATTGGTCGAAACAGTCCTAAAATAAATGAGGATAAGACGCCTGTTGAGATACGTATGTCGCTCATCCGAAAGATTATTTAGGCACGTGATGGAAACGCTAGGCCGAGTTCTGTGGTGCTACATGAACAACGTTCATAAACGGAGGGATGGCAAGTCCCCTAGGAGTCAGCATACCAGAACATTTAACGTCCTGTCATATAGGTCCGTATGTGGTAATCCCAGCCAATATGTTGAGTCCGGTATAATGAAGGAATTCGTGCAAGGCAAACCGTACTTGCGGCAGCACCGAATCAGGTCATACATAACGACCATATGCCCAATACCACCTGCGTCAAAACCATAGCATCAACCGAACTAATCATCATCACCGAACTAATACTTACACAAAATGGACAGGGCCTGAAGTCTAGCTCGGATGCATTTGTGGCGCTGTTCAGGAATGGCAAAATACGTAGCCAAACGTATTCTAGCAAACAAGGCCATTTGTTTTGACGGAGGTAAGAGGTGTTGTGACAGTAGCTCCTCCATTATTTGCGATGGAGACTGATTGCGACGATGCAGTGCACGCAGTACTATCTTTTTAGGTGCTGTCCATTCCACGTTTCCACACCCATCGGTATGTTCTGCGATGTCACCCGACGGAGTGGTTTCCGTTTCTAATTGACTTGGAGGATTGCCGCCGATAAAAGAGCCGTCTTTTGAATCCGGTCGGTATTCGAAGTATATGTTACCAGCTGTTTCTGGGAACTGGAAGGGTTAGAAAAGTGAACCAAACCTACATGATCTGGATCGCAACATGCGGCAAGACCGAAGTTGTTTTCTGAACCTCCCCATGTCTAGAAAAAGAATGTGAAACCCAAAACCTGGTTGTACCTCTGCTATGGATACTAAACGTTCCAGTATCATCTTTTTATTGTGATGATCCATTCTTACAAAATAATTGCTCCGTTTGCTACTACGATAAATTGTATCAGGTTTACACATTACCTGAAATTGTACGCCAATCCAAGAACAGCCAGCAGTATATCCATATTCTCAGAGCCGAAAAGGGCAAGTATATGGTTCCAAGACCCGTAGAGATAGCGATATATACTGTGCTCTATCAGATGGCCTGTAAACTCGAGGATGGTGACAACGTCATCCACCAGCGATGCATTTTCAGGCAGATCTAGTCGCAACATCCACCTCCCAACCTTAGTAACCGCGTGTTCGAGAATAGCATCTAGGCGATCCAATACGTCTACCCACAAACCAAGTTCACATTTCCCGTAGTTCCAGACACTGATCTGCTTCAATTCCGAGATAAGGGTGTCGTCCGGACATGCAGCAAGCCGCTTCGCCAGGAGCATACACTCATTCTGATCATAACCACACCTGTTGACAATTTTCCTCCTATCGATTTTCATTTATTATGGAGACTATTCAATACAGCGATATAGATTCATTGAAGAAGTGTCGAATATCATCCGGTGGAGAACCCTTTGTCTGTAAACAAGCCTTCTAACGCGGAATTGAACTTTCAGAACGGTGTACAGTGGCACCGAAACCAGAAGCAAACCACGCGCCCTCGGGGAATTTCACCACCAGTTCAATCCATGCGTCTCGTGGTTCTCCAAGATCTCCGAGCATCCCGGGTCCCAGCGGATCCAGAACAGCAGCACTGTTAGTGCGAAGCACATCTGAAAGCATATGAGCTTGTATTTTTTAATTTGTTTCTTGTCCTTTTCTTCCCTTCTTGTTATCTCCTTTCTTTAACCATTTTGCATTTTCCATGTGACAATGACAAAGAGATGTGAAATCCAAAAACGAATTGGAGGCTTCAAATAGCTTAGAGATAGTACCAGGCTCTCGGACGGGCAGATATAACCAACAAAGCATCATCAAACACTAGTAGCCTAGTATTTCTCTACTGAACGCGCTACCGCATTATGTTGGGTTGAATTATCGAACCAGAGTTGTTTTCTTGTCTGGGAACGGTGACGCCTTCTTGGGATTCTCCCGAAGTCGATAACCCTAGGACAAGTGAGATTCTTCTATGTGTGCCAGTCAACTGCGACTGTGGAAGACTGAATGTCGTCTATGCTTCGCATGCCGTTGAAGGTTGGATAGGTGCGGGGTGGATGACGGGCATTGTTTAAGACCATGAGTTGGAAACGGATCACTCCTGAACCTTCTATGTTTCAAGCCGAACCACCCAAAAACGTTCAGTCTTCTTATTATTTTGGCGTTTATTATCACCCAAGATTGTTCTGGTTGCGTTCGCTTGGCGTCTTTTTAACCGTGTTTGGCCTGATTGCACTTCGCGGGAGCTCAGTCTTCGCACAATGGAACTAGATGTTCAGAAGCCACGACATGTCCCTGATGGGCTAAAGCGGACGGGTATCTGGGTTCAGGATACCAGTCAAAGCTCTTGAGCTCCATCTAGGCATCCGGGGGTCTCGGTGATATTAGAAAAGTAGTCCGCCAGATTATTCTACAAGCGTTATATATGTTCCAGTGTACAATGAAATTTGGTGACCTGAAAAAACTTGAACGCAGATCGGAATGTGTTGCGGTTTGAGCACATAGGCAACAAATTGCAGCGTTTCGGCGCAAAAAGATTTCTTCGACCAGCTAAAGGTTTTGTAGCTAAGAGCATTGTGCTTTTAATGAACCACAATTTTAGTGGGACTCTACAGCGTCTTTTGCAAAACTTTCCAAGCTACTCGGATAAAGTGTATCTATAATACGCGTAATTGAAGAATACAACACCGATAACGAGCACCTGGCCAATAAGAAACCTTCGATGACCTAAAGGGCAATACTTCGCGGGGGAATCACCACATTCGACAAAAGGAATCATATCGAATGCCATAATTTCCGACTTCTCAGAAGCAAATGATAGAGTCCCTCACGTTCAGCTGCCCCACACACTCAAACCTAACGAAATTCAAGAAAAAAGCCCACACTGGAACAAGGCGTTCCTATCAGATGGATCATTATGAGTGATAATAGGCTTGACCTGCTCTTCTCCTGCGCCTGTCTCCAGTAGAGTCACTCAAGGCTCCGTTTTAGGACCACTGTTGTTGCTGATATAAGTCTACGACCTTCAAGATGCACTTCCGAGTCCATGTCTACATTTTGAGAGCCAACATTGAGCCAGCCTCGTGAACATTGTGGACAATGGTCCTGTATAGGTCTTCCAATAAAGTTGGTCCCACTTCAACTTTTCAAGAAAGATACGCATTCCTGAAAAGTCTGCACGCCAGAAGTTGCGAATTCAAGTATGAGGTTCGGGACTTCTCGCCCAATAGCAAAGGAGATCGAAGGTCAGCACACAGTGTACGTTATGACCCAGTGGAGCGTAAATTATCACCTGGTCAACGAAGTGTCTTTCGTTGTTGATGGCTCAATCGAGGAGGAATGATTTTTGGCCAAGGGTTCTTGCAAGTCCAAGTCTACTTTTTGTGGGCGACTTGAAATACTGGAGTTCTAATGCCAGTGCCCTCCAAATGGGTGTAGACGTTGCAAAGAAGTGGTCGTTGGGGTGGCGCCTCCCTCCGAATGACAAAAGAATGTCCATATGACATTTGGAGGAGACTCAGCGAATGCTTTTGTCATGCATGATGAGAAAGGGCCAGGAAACATCATGAGGATAGACGCCAAAAAGGATTTGGGTATCTGGCTCTCTTAAAACTTGTCATCCTCACTGCACCATGAGAAATCGGCCCAAAAGGCACCGGCTGTTCTGCGGATCTTCTCCCGTATTACTCGCTAGGACTTCCAAATACTCTATGGGGCCTACGTCAGACCGTTTCTTGAATGTGCCAAACATATTGTCTACTCAGGGGGCAAGAATGATGGGACCCTCATTGAGAGCGTCCAGCTGCTACGAAACAGAGTCACTGACCTTTAACGTGTTAGATATTTTAAAATCATCAGCGAACAGAAAAGGGGATCCATGGGTGATCGAATCAGTGACGTTATTATTGTATATTAAGAACAGTAGGGGGTCAAACACACCACTCCGAATAATTCCACTGATAGCGGGAGGAGGTAATGAAAAGAGACCCCAATCTTGGTGAGATGGGTTCTCCCTGTGAGGTAAGAGGTGAAACATCGCAATAGTGGGTCACCAATCCTCGTAAATCACGATTTGTTGAGGAGTGCACCGTAAACGACTTGGTCGAACGCCTTGCAAATATCCAAATAAATAAGAATAATGCATAACTCGGCATCGTGGGCGGACAAAATATGGTTAAAGGAATCAATCTGACATGTGTTAGCCGACCGCCTAGGAACAAACCCATACTGCCAGTTGTTAAGGGTCTTGGCAGCGAAAAGGTAGTCCATGGCAGAGACTTTGATAAGGCGGCCTGGGATACGGGAGAGCAAGCTGGTAGGTTGGATACCACGATAGCTAGCTGGAGCAGTTCGTGGGCCTGACCTATAGTGTAGAACAATGTTAAAGTGTTTCCACCGACTTATGACTATTCAAATGACAATGGAGATACTGAAGAAACTAAAGTTAAGGTTGAGGTTGTCCGTGCCACCAGCTTTCAAGATGAGCGAAGGGATAACACTAGTGCTTGAGAACTTGCCGCCTCTAAGGCAGACGTTTCAGGAAGTTAAATGAGACGGAGTAACTGGGAGCATGCAGCGTAGGACTGGTCTCGTTGACAGATGTGGTTACTTCGTAACCAGACGGAGAGCAGTGTGTAGATCGGGTCGACGTGAATGGAACATAGCTGGTGAAGTAAACGTTTAGGGATTCGACAATGCCAGGAGAGTTTAAAAGAGGCTTGCCGTCACTGGCCACAATAATAGAAATTGCAAATGAATTTGAGAAGCAAAGCCTGTGAAATAGGCGCTCCAGCTCCAAGGGCTAGTTTGGAAGTGTTAATCTCAGTCATAAGCTTGTTAATAAGAATAAGGAGAGAGAGGTCGTGGGAAGAGCCTACAGTGAATACTCGTCTGTCTGAACGGCAACCAGAGGTAAGGAAGAACTTGAGCTGTCCTCTCTAACCACAGCATTGTGCCCGGGCAGATTAAAAACCGTAGCTTTCAAACTAACATTCAATCTTTTCAGCGTGATGGAGTTCGGAGATGACGAAGATAGGTGTTCAAGGGCAGACGTGAAGGGCTCACGGTCATGAGTCTGAGACAGCCGAGAGACAGGTTGGTGCTACGCGATGTCACCTGTCAGCGTCCTTCCTTTTGTCCAGGACTTGGTTTTAATATTATAATGAATACTGGTATTTGTTGATTGCAAGTTTAATCTTTGTTCGTGGTTTCATTGGAAGGTTGCAGGCCGTTGTCCTCATGAGTAACCCAATGAGCCGAAGTGGATATCAGTCCCATGTGCACACTTGAGAGCCCTCAGAAACTCGCGAGCCATCCTTATCTAACATTCTTCTCTCGCACTTCCTTGCAACTGTAGGATTCTCCTGAGAGTTTTGTTGATCCCTTGGCCTGCTTTTTTGTTTGATTTTATTGCGTAATACGTAGTAATCAAACAAAGCCTTCGCCTGGTTTGTACAGTCCGGTGTTTTCGTGACGACTGTCGGGAGGCTCTTGACCATTGGCAGAATAGCATCTGTTTCTCCTTCAAGTTGAGCATTGCATCCCCTTAGCATCAAAGATGGTTTCTAGCGTCTCGTCGCTTGTCACAACTGAGACGTTGGTTTGACAGCGTTGTGGTTGGGTTTCCTCACCGAGTGTATTGGACTACTTTGCTGCTTCTAAGCTGGCATGGTACTCCATTTTCGTGGCATAAATGAGGCTGAAGTTGAGTCCTTCAGATGGGGTGTCCTTTCCGGCAGTGTGAACGGTTTAATGAAAATATCCTTGATCCACGCATTGTTGAGATTGTTTTTACTTCCATGGTTTGATGGTCATTCCTGATGATTTGCTTCATAATATGGACCTCTTTTTATCGCCACTGAGGTTCTTCTCGGTGCCACAAGAATTCAGGTCTTATTGTTCTTAGGCGAAAATCCATTATTTCAGGAGGAATTTCCCCAGGCAACTGTGTGCCGGATAATTCGCAAATAACGGTCACGTTGCAGCCACACATTACGCTTCAAAAGTATGCAAAGGGAGTCGTGGAGAAGCAAAACAGTCAACCACGCAATGATGAAGGAACCACGCATGGTGGCAGAGTGTTTTGGATCCATTCGCCAAGCTCACTGAACGAATTGCCTCAGCCTGATAGGCAACCAGTCAACCTCCCAAAAGTTCCAAGTCTAGATGTATTGTCGTCACACTCAAGAGAATTATTACTTTCAAAACTGTTTTACCTGTTAGTAACTGCACTTTAATTGCCCCATACATTTTGTGGATCAAAAAATCTTGCTACTCAAATTTAAAAAATTCGCAAGTGATTGTGCTGAAAAAGCGATAAAAAAAGTGACGAATCATTGCTACTCTTTTCCGCCAGAAACAAACGAATAGTGCGCGTCGGTATGTATTCTTGGCCCTTGGTGTTACTTATTCCCTAATTTCACCTTGCCTACCAACTTTAGGTTAGTTCCTGTAAGTTTTCGGGATGGTCAAATGCTAACGCAGCTAGCTACAATCTTGGTTAGGTTGATGGATTATCGTTGCAAGTTAGGTCACGTTGCATGATGAGCAAGTCCGAATTTCAAGACGAGTAAGCCGCAGGTGTCTGACAAATGTGGGTCACCGTTGGATTTTCTGTTCACTTTGAAAAAAGGAAATGGAAGGCTCCAAAAGGCTGACGTTAAACATCAAATGAAAATGATCGAAACGCAATAGAACTGTTAGTGAAGACATGTTTGCGAAAGAGCACAAATAAACATCTGATTTTCAAGATCGCCATCCTCACGCTTTTCGTGATGCGGAATGATCCGTGATGCCTATTTTGCAAGATTCCGCTACTGTCAGTGGTCATATTGGTGCAAACTGCCTGGATTGGGCAGAAGTGAATCGTTTTTCACGGTTTCGTCCAGTTGTATAAATGATTGCTGCTTTAGTCATTGGTCACATTACTATGCTAACTTTATTTTGTTTTCCACAGGGTCGTCCACCCACCAAATGCGTGGGTACTGAGCCCAGCGTCGAGGGGCTAGCATTTTAGACGTATGCAACCTCATATCGCTTTTATTGAAACGTTATCTCCCCTGTTCAACAGCTAAAAGTAGATTCCATGAACACAAGGATTCGAAATGATCTTCGGACTAGTCCACTCAGTCTCTCGTGATACGGATCTTGAGCCCGGTAATAGTTTTCATCTTTTCAGGAAACTCCTCTTTTCCCAAATAATCTAATTGTTTACTTCTATATTTGGCGGTACTAAGATGACGTGATGTCGTTCTTTAGCCCCTGTAGAATGTTTTCTGATGTCCAGATAACTGTCTCATCCGGTTTGGTATTCAGCTGGCCAACATTTTTTAGGGAAAAAGTGCCGGGACGGTGCAGCTAATGTCGCACATACTTTCATGTAAAGCGAAGCTTCCCCATCTGATCCTTTTCTCTGCTGTCTAGTTGTGGGTCGTTTCACACGTGCTCCCTCATGAGTTCATTGAACTCCCTCTGAATTTTAGTCCTTTTACTTATTTGCACCCATAATATATATTTATGCAGCCTGTCCAAAGATTCTGGAATTTTGACCCATTCTTAGGCAACCAGCATCTTGTACATAAAAGTTCATCCCACACTTCAGCGCAATGTCTATGCACCCGCCGATTTGCGCAAATTGTTTTTGGTTAACGCTTCGTTTTTGATCCTACATCGTTTATGCAAGAAAAACTTGACTGATGGCACTGCAGTCTAATTCCCCTGGTCCATACCTAAAGGCACAAATCGCCACACCTGTTTTACAGATGGTAAGACAGCTTGGGACATTCCTAATGCTCTACAAAGAAAAGGTCACGCAATTCAAAGTTGACGCCTTTTGTGTGCCAAAATTGTGATTGCTTGTTTAGGGTCCTTTCATAGGAGCCTACCAATGTTACCATTGGCCTCATCCCCTAGGACTCGGATACTTATCTACAAAAAGATACAAGAACGTTTGGTCCTTCAAGGAAAACCAGTAACGGCTTGCCATAATTTTCACTATAAAAGAACCAGACGCTATTGCTGAAACAAATCATGCCACAACTGCCGGCGCAAACGAAGGTTTTATATAGGCTGAAACCCTTTACTTGAAGATTGGATAATCCAAAGCGGGAAGTACATGATAGTTCTGTCATCCTTGAAGAATTTATACTAAAAATTCACTTTTTGAGTCCTGCCAAATCTCTCGCTCTGGCACTGGACGAAATCATTCACTGTACTGAACCCCCAGGTCTACACTCCCAAGTCTTTGGCCTATCTAACAAGAAAAAAATCTCCAACGAAACCTTCGGCAACCAAGAGCGTGTATTATTGTAGGTAAGAATGGAGTGCATTATGGACTCATTCTGTCCATTCAAATTGTCACACTGGATGGCATAAGCAACTCCTAGTATTACCCGCTGGAAATAACTTGGATTTACATCATTTATTCAAAGAGGTGTGATACTTAACCGCTTTTCGGTCCCATCGAGTAAAACGCCTTCACACAACGGAACCATCCGCCTTCATTCGTGTGGTCTGGTGCACAGCCATTACAATCAGCGCGCAAATAGCACAAACGTACCCCCAAAGCTTGCCGCGCACCAAAATGTTTTTTGCTATGCGGGCCCGAAGCTTTGCACCTCACTTTAAATAGCTTACGTTTTTCATGCCATTCTAAACAATATATTCCTTGGACATTCGCAATGTGGGTCTTCCGGATTCCTCCCAACACTCCCATTCACCAGACCTCCATATTCCTGACCATGTATATTCCACTTATTTTTATTCTTGCGTCCACTTATTGTGTACAATAAATCCATCATGATTATCCAAAAGGACAATCACACTCGTTTTACAGAATAGCGGAAGAACTCAGCCAGCCTTTGCTATTCAGAACCTCTCGCACGATACCCTGCTCCAAGTCGTAGCTATCCTCCGAAACCAAGGACAACAAAAGCATGTCTGCGTTCCACGAAAGATACCAATTTTACTCTTTATGCAAACGTGTTTTGTGAAGAATATGCTTGCAAGCAAGCAAGGCCCCTACTTGCCAATCAGTAATAATATTGTTTATTCACAAGTGGTAGGTGGCACGCCATCAGGCATGATCGCAATGTTACAGCCAGAATAAAAGCATGCCTGGCGAGGTTGGTGTGCACAAAAAATTGCGCGAAAAGGGAACAGTGTCAAGGATGTTGGGCATTATTTGATATAAACTTTCGGATTTGAAGGTGGTGGGCAAAACAAAAGACATCGTTGGTGCCACACTAAAATAAATCTGCGAATTTCGGAAAACGAGGAACCGGTGTAGCGACCCAGTCACCCACGTACTTGACTGTTCAACTCACAGTCGCGCACTGGATCGCGAGCCTTGTCTTTTTTCTCATAGGCACAAACAGGTCGCATTAAGCTGACTCACTGGGCTTTGATTGTCTGCACCGCCTAGTCGGCGTAGCAACCGCTCATGTACCGATGCGCCCACGTATACGCACTGGGACCTACATAAAGTTAAACCGAATCCAGTAAGGGCGCAGACCCGCGCGCGCGCGCAGGGAGCAAGGAGTCAGCCCAAGCGCTCCAAGTCCACGGAAAATCTTGGAACTCGTGTAGCATCCAAACTGCGGAGAAGACACGTTACCGCCGTCCGGACTTTCACCAAGGAACTCTCACATACGATAAGTTCCTATTTGACTTGCTCCCATTTCGCATTGTATTCATTTTTATGCGTGTCGCAACCATGTTAAAAACTTCTATTAGTGCACATTTACCTTCTGGTTTGTATAATGGCGATCGCCACCTGTGCACTAATACCGGAACGACGGTTATGGTGAAGTAGCAGGTTTAGCCTAGTCTGGCAGATCAGTCTGAACTGAAACTGAGGCCTCGTGACCTTGGACTTTTGGTCTAATGCCGAGCGTCACAAAAGCGTAAATGAAGATGATGAAGGGGACGGAGTAAAAATGCGGATACATGGTAGCAGAAATCTCATAATTATGATATACAATGATACTGTGCAGAGGCTGGTGTCAGGTAATCCTGGAGTCTGGTTTAACTGTTCCTTGGATAAGAGAGTTGCTGACAACACACAAGCCGAAACGCAATCTGTGCAGAAGAGCAGAGACTGAAAAGCCGCCGGAATGGTTAAATCTGAACGAAGGATTAAGTGGATTTGATTGAAAGTGTCCTGGAAGCGGCTGTTACTAGGTAAGGATTTTGTATCAACTTGCAGTTGACTGAACGAGTAGGCGAGGGGGTACCGTCAAGAATACAAAGGGCATAATTGCGGGTTCGCTGTCAACCCGAGTATGTCAGTGCCGTGCTATCATTGGCCTGACATACTTCGGTTTTCGGGCAGCCTAGTAACGGACGTCACATTTATGCCCATTGGGTTGGGGCGCACAATGAAAACACTTGAACTCCCTCGGGATTATGCGTTTATGGGTGGAATTTATTTGGTCTAATGTATGGCCAACTATCGCCCCAATGGATGACGGAGACTCCCTGTGTCACTCTCCGTCTCATCCAGAACCAGCTGCCGCGGAACTGCGTTTCCCTTTTCCGACCCCTGACGACCGTTACGGGACTGTCCATAAGCCGAAGTATGTCATTGCGATGACAGCGTTGCACTGTCATACCCAGTGAGGTGACACCCCGCAACCATTTTCTCCAGAATATCGACCGCAACCCCTCGCCCACTCGAGCCTGTAACCAGAACTTCGGGCAGTTTTCATCCGGTCTCGTCTCTGGAATGAGCTATTCCGTACCCAATAAATTTTCTCTCAGATTTGGCTAGCCCGGCTTTCCTGATGCAAATTCGTCCTGCCTCCTGCGCAGGTTCAAATATGTATACGGAGTTCGAGTCGCCCTATATAGTAGCAACTTGCCCCCATCCAATCTATTCCCTGCGCCTGACTTCCCTACAACAGTGCAACCAGCGAGTCTGCTTACTTTCAGATTAAACCATATTCTTGAGACAAATCTTGCCATGTGCTCCCGATTTGAATTATCCCATCTCCATCTCCACTTTTGTTCGTTGTGACTCCGGCCATTTACCTAACCGCCCAAGGTAACTCATGGCCAGCAATGGTTTTCAGTTTTAGTTCATGCCACCTGGCTGTCTTTGAACTAGTCGGACCTCATGCCCATTGTTCCCAGGTTGGGAAAGAAACCTATTATTATTATATCATCGGATATTCCCCACTGTCTATGACATTGTCCTCTTTTTGTGCAATCCGCACCCCCACAAATCCCCCAGTCACGCTCCATTCTGACTGACACTGATCGTGCCAGACGGTATGCCACTCACAAGTTGGGAATAAACATTATTATTCTTATTACCAAACGACCCCCGCGTTTTTTTATCTCCATTATTTCCGCCTGATGGCTTCTTGGCGATCAGCCAGGTTCGCTACTGCAGAGTCCAGACGTGTGCTCACTACTTCTCAACCGTAGTGGATGATTAATCGGACGCAAGCGTTCTCAACCAACACATACATACTGCAAAATAAAAGACAAAGTATTTTCTACCACTTGTGCTCAGTGAAGCCTGCCGCGCTTCTGGCATATATCCTGGCCAATCTCTTTTAGAACCCACAACAGAAAATAGTTACTTTGAGTGTTTTATACAGGGCGGTTGGGCTTAACCGATGGGTGATAGCAGCACGCTATTGGCATAACCTATCCACAAGCTCAGCAGTCTGTTCTAAGAGACTGCGATTACTAAACATCAAAAATAAAAACATACAGCACAAGAATGAAAACGGGGTGCTGTTTGAAGCTCAAACCGCATATCATGTACTGATCCAAATAGTCTAATAATCTAGCTCCATCCAAAAAGCAATATGTGGCCGTTTTGATGAGTTCTGGGTAATCATCGACACTGAATGTTGGTCGCGCAGTGCATCATGCCGTGGGCTAGACGCGCACCCAAAATTTCTCTGAAACCGTGGTTCGAAGGAGGAAAACTTTAACATAAGGTTTTAACATTTGATGGTAATTTTTCGGGCGTATGAGATCTTCCCAAACGGCCGCAGTTTTGTTGAAAGTTGTTTAAATCTACTCAACCCCCACGATATTCAAGGCCTAGCGATATTGGATTATAGCCCACCCATAGGTC
>NW_008751671.1:929727-931480 GCF_000715545.1 Opisthorchis viverrini
TTTTTTCTCATTAAATTCATTTCAAATCGCTTTAAAAGAGCACCAGGCGAAACATTTCGTTGCTTTCGTCCGTATAAACTCCAGCCAGAGCAGCAATTAGCTACATTTGTATGAAAAAGCCTTCTACCGTTGCAACAGACATCCCTGCAGAAGGAGCAGACGCCGTGGTATTCGTCCCACTTAGTAAGTTGTGTATACGTTGTAGCACACGTCGTACTGATTGTCCGGCAAGGTTCCACGTTCGCCGGTAACATGACTGCTTGAGGGTTACTTCCTGCTACCTGGAGCACAACCATCCACGCAGCAAGTTTATTTTTGACAGGCTCCCCATCAACCAGCGACTGACATATCATGAATTAAAGGAGTGCTGTGCCCTTTTGAAATACGGTGCTCCGTAATCGGAGATTCGTCAGTACGTCGCCGACCACTTTGGAGAGGTACTCACTATCAAGGATGTGCGTAACTATCGCATCAAATGTCGACCCACATTGTTAAGTAGACCGTTGGTTACCTTTTAGTCAGTTTCTTAGATGACATGTCGTCCATCATAGCTAAGTTTCGAGAGTGCGGTCGCGTGTTCCTGGTGGAATCGGTGGTAGATGTAGTCACCTGTGCTTTTCTTGAACGAGTCAGTTTCTGACATGTCGTCCATCATAGCTAAGTTTCGAGAGTGCGGTCGCGTGTTCCTGGTGGAATCGGTGGTAGATGTAGTCACCTCACCTGTTCTTGAACGTAGCAGATAGCACTCTTTAGATGTTTCCCGGCCGTCTTCACAAACAGCTTGATCGGTTGGTTGGCAAACTGAAGCTGCTGGAACCGCGTAAGGCTGCTTGGTGCACGAAGCGTCTGATTATCCAATGCCAGCTGATTTTGCGTCAAAATGCAATTAGTGCCCAGGACAACCAGCCTCTGGTGTTAGATGGCAACCGCAACCAATCACGGTGGCGTTCGACATCAAACGACGCTGTCTGCTTTGGTCTCTGTGGTCAGCCAACTGACCCTGCTGATTGGTGGTGTCAACGTGATTTACTTCCATATCACCGTTATTGCTGCGGCAATGAGCCCTGCCCGCTGTGTGGAGAAAATCTTCAGGCGCGTCCACCAAGAGAGTGCACATGTATAAATTAAACTATTCTTATTAGCTGCTGGTCAGTCTACCTACCGGTCAGCTAAACGAGCTTGCTTTGATGTTGAACTTGATCGGTCCATGGAGGACAAGCAGAGTCTGTCCCGTAAGAAGCTCGCAATAAAACTGTTTTGTCCAGTTTCGGAGTTTATGGAGACCGGTAATTTGAGGCCTAATTTCTTAGCATACGCTTTGTAGACCTCGCTTTCGAATCCCGTGATAACGAGTAATTCATGTGATTGTAACTCGAAGGCCTCCAATGCCGAATCAATGAACCCATGGCAATCCGCAACGACTATACATTTATCCGTCATCTCGGTATTGGGAATTATGAACCACTAGGTAAGCAAACAAATAAAATTCAATTACATCCAGATGCTTAAGTGCTGTTCCCGAAGGTTAATTGCCTGCCCATTCTCTTTTTCAGAATCTTTGTCCCGGGAAGCGGATCGTAAGAAAATGAAAAATAGAGCGACTACCAATTAAGCTTGTATCAGTGATGCCAATGAATAAAATGCAATTCGCCAATGGTGTTTTCGTAAATTCATGGCGGGCGCATTATCAGCGCGTGGAGTTATGAGTATGGAGCGCCGGCGTTGGCGATTGTATTACGTTGCCGTGCATAGG
>NW_008751671.1:933049-937820 GCF_000715545.1 Opisthorchis viverrini
CAGGAACACCGAAGAACACCAAAATATGCTAAAGTGCGATTTCGTGTTTTACGTCGCGTTAACCGGTAAAAAATCCAAATCGGCGATGGTCAATGACCTTGACATTTTGCTCACTTAAACAAAATGCTACGTGCAACATGTCACGAGAAGGTGCTAATTGATTAGACTAACTTCCCATTAAAATAGCAACTTCGAAAACCCTATAGTTTCGGCGAACTCAATTTGAGTGTGTCAATAGCCTGCGGCGTGCATCATCTTCCTCTTCCATCCTGACTTGCTTTTGCTCAGTTGCCAATATGAAACATCCAATGTGCCAACGTGAGACAACCAGACGTCTCAATATCGTGCTTCGGCAGCAGTTCTGCCTTAAATTATTTTTTCTACCTCAGCTGTTTTTCGTGCTACCTCTAGTTTGGTTTGGTTTCATCTTCCCCCCTCCAGCATGTCACCGAGTGGAACTACTTTCATGTTTTTGGTAATACTCTCCGTCTTAGCCTCCTGTTATCGGCCCGCACTCCTATCCAAGTCACTCTTGTTTTTTTTCAACAAGCACCTCTAACGGCTTTGTTGTTTCTGACAGATTTTGGGAGCTGTTTATGCACGGGCATAATTTTTTCGCTAATGGGCGTTCACCTCCAATCTGCATGTTCGTCAGTCGGCCGTAACCTAGCTGTGAGCTTACTACTGCTTCACAACTTTGAGCTCCAACCACCTAAAACCGCCAGTTTTTTCGCTGTAGAGAATCTTCTGAACGATTATGCGACCAACCGCACATCATTTCATCGGTTTAAGCTGAACCATGTTGCCAACTCAAACGTAAATGGGAAACACTTTATCATTCTGATTGCCTACCCCTTCCCAATAAACAGCGATGGGGCCAGCCCTCTACTCCGTCTGATTTGTCTCTAGCACCAATCGTACACCTACCGTTTTGCTCCATCCGGTGTAGCTCATATGCTTCTATTTGCCGATCGTTCAGCGCCCACGATTATGGAGAATACTAATTGAAGTAAGATAAACGCCATGTGTGCTAAAGACCCGCTTTATATCTTGATGAGCCTTATAGCTTCAGGTGACTCTCTGAGGTCAAACAATTTTGTAAGGTCTGCCAGGACTGCACTGGCTCCAATGCCAGTCTAAGATGATGATTCACCACAACTCTGTTCAACTTCCTGCATTTGCGTTTTGCTGAAAGTGCTGGAACAAAAGCTAATTGGTATTATTGAGCGTTTCTGTGCTAGGCTAATCAGTCCGCATACAGTACAAATGGGTCTTTCGCGGACAGGGGACCTTGTCACCATCACCAGCCTCTGAAAGCTGGGACGACAGAATGTAGTGTATTCGATTAAAACGATAAACTCCTCTGGCAGAAACTTTTGGAGCATTTAACAGCTGACCAACTCCTCCCCTCTATAAGCACCTTATCAACGGGAAGCAGTACGTTCAGGTTGGCGGAAAGTAGTGAATGGCTCGGGCGCGCGAATTTCGTACGGATCAGCGTGCTGTTTCGTCAGCAATTCCACCCACTTTATACAAAGGTCACGTGCGACATTTCGGAATAGCTTGCCTTCTTGAAGTTTGCGGAGGACACTGCTTAGGAATGGAAAGTTATGAACCACCCGCCTCCTACTCGCTCAAAAAGAGCGTTATTGCTGCACGCCAGCAAGCCCAACGTGTCGCGCTACGGGATAGACTACTTACATCTGTATTGCGTGCGCTTTTCGTGTGAGGTAGGTGCTTCGAGGGTGTAACTTACTGCGTCGTTCATCAATTCTGTCTATCATCTCATTCTGAGCGTATGAAATATTTTAGTACCAGCACCTCCGAGATGGCATGAGCACTCTGGCGTTCTGCTAAGTACTTTCCAAGCTTTAGTTTCACGGATTCACGGATTCATATGTTAACGCCTTTGTACGCGTCAACCTTTCAACAGTTTTCAAGGAAGCTTTAGAAAACGCTTTGTTGGCGCACCGGTCCGTTAAACACAGCCATGAGTATTAGAGACAGGTTCGCAGGTACTGGTAGATACACCCTTGTTCGCCAACGTGCAATGCTTCCGATAATACCCACTTACGGTAGAATGGGAGTTAAGGCAGCTGAAACACAATAAAACTCAGCCAAAGAAGCATCGAACCTTGACCGATCATCCGGTGCTGTATCAGGCAGCATAGCTCGCCGGTTCACTAATTCACGGATTTATACACGGTATCGGGGCTTTTGTCCAGTCTTCCGGGTTAGTTTTGTTCTCGTTCAGCGGCTGTCGTTCACCTGAAAGGCACAAGTAAAAGGGTGTAGCATTGCTGTTTACGCTGTCAGCGCGGACCAGTATGCTGACCAGTGCGAGGACTCACCTAAATAGGTGTCTAATAGTGCTCTGAACCGGTTTATAGGAGGAGGGTAGGCAACGGTCGGAGGGAGGTTATTCCGCACAGCCTATACCTGAGGTGAGAAAAAATTTTGCCCGATGAATTCGTGCGCTCTGAGTTTGAAAATCCCTTCACCATGTTCCCACCGTGTGTTAGCTGGGTCGGCTGTGAGAAACCTGTTGGCCAAACCTTGTTCAAACAGGGCACAAGTAAGAATTAGGTCTCCACGGAGGCGAAGATACCCCGGGTGAAAAGAGGCCAAGCACCACGGGATGTGGCTCACGGTCGACGGTTTTAAGGCCGGGGGAGTTTTCTTAGCAGCTGGACGCTGTCAGTGAGGGTCCCATCATTCTTGCCCCCTGAGTAAACAATATGTTTGGCACATTCAAGAAACGGTCTGACGTAGGCCCCATAGAGTATTTGGAAGTCCTAGCGAGTAATACGGGAGAAGATCCGCAGAACAGCCGGTGCCTTTTGGGCCGATTTCTCATGGTGCAGTGAGGATGACAAGTTTTAAGAGAGCCAGATACCCAAATCCTTTTTGGCGTCTATCCTCATGATGTTTCCTGGCCCTTTCTCATCATGCATGACAAAAGCATTCGCTGAGTCTCCTCCAAATGTCATATGGACATTCTTTTGTCATTCGGAGGGAGGCGCCACCCCAACGACCACTTCTTTGCAACATCTACATCCATTTGGAGGGCACTGGCATTAGACCTACAGTATTTCAAGTCGCCCACAAAAAGTAGACATGGACTGGTAAGAACATCTTGAAGGTCGTTGACGTATATGAGACACAACAACCGCTCTTGCGTGACAAACGTGCCAGTGCTNGAGACACAACAACCGCGCTTGCGTGACAAACGTGCCAGTGCTCGCGGAAAGCTTAACCCAAGCCATGGACTAGGGATGCCGTATTTCTTCACTTATCCGAAGCCTTTTTTCGAGTCGCACACCTTCCGCCGACTTACAAACTCGATTATTACCGGATTCAAGGGAAATTCTTACACTGGACCAAGACGTTCCTATCAGACGGATCATTATGACTGATAATAGGCTTGACCTGCTCTTCGCCTGCGCCTGTCTCCAATAGAGTTCCTCAAGGCTCCGTTTTGGAACCACTGATGTATCTGGTGGGTGCAACAAGAGTACGAGCACCCTGCAGGACAACTTCGTTAAACGCCGCTGCAACTTTATAC
The DNA here is from genome assembly GCF_000715545.1 of Opisthorchis viverrini. Taxonomy (NCBI): domain Eukaryota; kingdom Metazoa; phylum Platyhelminthes; class Trematoda; order Opisthorchiida; family Opisthorchiidae; genus Opisthorchis; species Opisthorchis viverrini. Next base: position 936,615 of record NW_008751671.1, read on the forward strand.
TTGATCCAACGTCATAGATCACCATCCAGGATGCTTTTAGAGCGTTCAAGTCACCCACTAGCCGATGACTGAAGTGGTACCTTGTGGAGAGTTGCTCAAGTGTTCGTATGCCGAATGGGTCATCTTCAGAAGGACCCGAAGGGTGGCGGTAGACAAGTCTCAATGGGGACAAGGAATAGTGCTCCAGCTGTTTTGCATGGGTCGGACAGGGTATCAGATAACGCAGCAGGAATCTTCGTGATGTGGCAAAATGAGCACAAGTGAATGCCTGATTCTGATTGATGCATATTCTAACCAATCAGCGCATGCCACCTTCAGGCCCCTTGGCTACACGCCCCTCCAACCGACGTAACTTTCCGTCAATTCCGGCTGTTCACTCTCGAGGATGCTGTCCTTTCAACCTCAGCTTAAATTTGATTGTCGTTGGCCTGAGAGGTTTTTCTAACATGTCGCTTTGTACTCTGTTCAAGATGGTACCTGTCGTAACCTCCACCTGACATGTCAGGATAGTCCGGCACTAGTCGTGACGCGTTAACTCGAGCATTCCCATTTTGAAACCATGGTCTGCTGCTTCAAGCCGATTCATTAGGCGGACCCGAGAGAAAGCTTTACTATGTGTGGCGTGCTTTACTTAATATTTGGCCCGGTGTCCACCATAGGTGTCTCGCGATATGTTCGGGTGTGCGCCTTCTAGCCTTTATGCAACAACAACAACAACAACAAAAAAAAACACATCATTGTTGGCACTGATGCTTCACTGCCGTACAACCATAAGGTTTGTCTAGTTACGTATATATATAATTGTATTAAAAGCCCTACAGTGAAGAGAAGAGAAAAGAGTGGGTGAGGGAGGGGACCTAGTGCTGGCCTATGTCAAGCTTACTGAGGTGCCTACACCTCCAACCGCTCAATCAGACAATCTAGAAAGAAGCTGACAGCAAGAACGCCACTGACATCGATTAGCCGCCATTTCTTGCAACGTCTCCAGCCAAGCACAGACGGAGTCACGGGGACCCCATCCTGGAAGTCGCACAATACCAACAACACCCAAACTCTTCGTGATCTCTTCCACTCCTTTCTGCCAAGTCATGTGCTGTCCACCTCGCGATTTGCGCCATCCTGAAGGAGGCACGGAGAACAACACTCGTCTCGGTAGACGGTGTTTCGGCATGCGTAGCACATGACCGAGCCATCGCAGTCGATGAT
>NW_008751671.1:941877-942688 GCF_000715545.1 Opisthorchis viverrini
GCACCTTCGATGCCACAGCTAACAGGCTGATGCCACGGTGGTTTTCGCATAGCGTCCGCGTACCCTTTTTGAAGATAGGGATAGTTGTCGACATGCCCCATTCTTCAGGCACTTTCTCTTCGTCCCACATAGTGCCAATAAGCTTTGTCAGGTGGGTCACCAGGGAATTTCCGCCTTCTTTGAAGAGGGGTGGATACAGACCGTCAGGTCCTGGTGCCTTCTCACGTTTCAGTACGGCTATTTCATACCTTATTTCTTCTTCCGAAGGGCGATCAAGGTTTACATTCCATTCACCCGTATGTATTATCTCCACCGGCTGTGTTGCATGAGGCCAGCTGAACTACTCTTCGAAGTGTTCGGCCCATCTCCCTATTCGACGTTGTTGCGAGTGAATTAACGAGCCATTGTTTTCGCTCATCGTTTCGCTGACCGTTGCTTTCCTAGGGCCAGTCGATCGTATCGGTTGATAAAGGGCACGGCTGTTTCCCGTAACAAAAGCCTCCATCTCCCGAGCTTTCGATATCCACCAGAGCTCTCGGTCTTTCCTTAGACTCTTCACTATTTGGCGTTTGAGGGATTTGCGTGCGCCGTCGTACTCGTTGCCTGGTGGTATGGCTTTCCTGGCATCAATCATGGATAACGAACTCGACGTCATCCGGTGGTCTTGTAGTCGAATTGGAGAAGCCGGGCAGGCAGCACTGAACGCCGCTAGTATAGCTTCTTTCACATTTTGCCACGCTTCATCCACATGTTCACTGCCACCACAGTACTGTTTTACTGTGGAGAGTTGTTGGGCTAGCTCAGATCGATA
>NW_008751671.1:944782-952232 GCF_000715545.1 Opisthorchis viverrini
TCATGGTTGTACGAGGGCTGGGATACTGCCAGGGCGCCCACACCTAGACAGGAGGACGATTAGGGTCCTCAACCAAAGCCTTTGGCTCATAAGCCTAACCGCAGGGCAGCGATGTTTGGCGGGGAAATGCAAATGCATTACCTTTTCTACGGAACAAGTCGCCATACATGTTCCAACCCCCAACCTGGAGGGCCAGGAGACTGTGTTTGTCAGACCTCTAACCATTGACCAACCTGGTTTGAGAGACTGTGATGTCTATTCTGCCGGCCCCTTCATGCTGACTTTCTGGATGGCAGTGTGCCCCTCCGCCTGACGTGGGACTGAAGTGAAGGACGCAGACACGTATGCTGTACTACCGGGATAGCTCAATGGCTAAGGCGTTAAATCCCTGGCCGAAGGCCCGTGATTCGAACCCAACCTCGGCAACTCACCTGCTCCTGTCTGGGCTTGAGCAACTTGGCAGTATATCTGCCCTCGTGCTGCCTTCAGGCGGCATGGCATCTAAGCGCTCAAAAAGTGTTACAGCTGAATCATTGTATCGTTTAACCGAAATAAACTCATTTACACAACAATCTGGTTTTGACGAGAGGCTCGCCTGGAACCCAACTGAATCGCTCGTTTATGATGTTTTTAGCAGCCTCGTGAGTAGCGTATTCCGTTTACAATAGTGCTGTTCTGTTTGCTTCACTGGCGTAGCGTAACAAAGGCTGTTTAATTATACTTAAATCCTTGAAGTGAAGACATCTGGTGCTAGTCTACCCCAAGCATTCTAAGGTGCCTATAATTCCAAGCGCTCAGCCAGGCAATCTGTAGAGAAAATGAACTCCACTGTTGTTTCATACAATATACCCAATCAAGCACATCGGTGCCATGGGCACCCCATCGTTTAAAGCGGATCACATCCAAAACACCTAAGCCCTTCGTAACCTCTTCCACGCCCTGACCAAGCCGTACGTCGTCTTCCTCTCGGTTTTCGATATTCTGAAGGAGATACGGAGAACCAACCTCGTCTCGGTAGACGGAATTTCGGTGTGTGTGACGTATGACCCAGCAACTCCTGAACGTTTTCTGTGGCTACAATACCTGCTTTACAGCCAAATATCCGTTGTCTAATCACCTCATAACCAAATGGATGATACCACCAACAACTTCTGAGACAGTAGTCAAAAACCTGAAAACACTTCACACCATGTCTGCGGAGACCATGTCTCGCAACCGCGCAACCTTGATGCCTAATGCACGTGAGGTTCCAACCAGATTCATTCCGTAAGGTGCACTATCGGTTCACCTGGTGACCCTCCAAACACTTGGTTTGTTTTTGGAATCAGAGTTAGGTCGTAAAGTGTATCACGTTAAAAGTTGTACATTGAAAAAATTTGGTTGACCTAGTGACTTCAATTTAGTCACAACCTTTGGTTGCATCTTTTGTCTTGTCACTAATTGATCGAGCACATTAAATTGACCCCACAACATTTCTCGAGGCCCTTATGGTTGTACGTGCTATACATGAAGTTCCGGCGTGCAGTGTCACAAAACCAACAGAACGTTGTTGGTTGCAGGAATCGCCTGAATTCTTGCAAAGAACTGTGTAAGGAAACAGGTAATAGGGGTAAGGCGTTTCAGAAGGGCTTGGTAACGTGATACACGATGCACTCACGCTGTCTGTCAGCGATAAAGACCGGGTTGAACCTGAAAGAAAGTAAGCTCTGACTGAGTCTCATCATTCTGAAACAGCAAACAAGGTTGACACAAAACACTGAACACTCAGTTTTTCTTAATCCTACACTATGTTTATGTGAGGATGCTTCCACCGTTTGTAAATATACATCCTTCTGTCAGCTCGTATATGGACTCCTAATAGATGAAGTTCAAATGTTTCGTTTGGATAGGTCGGCGGTCACTTCTCCCAGTTATAAGCAGGTGGAAAAGGAGATGTCAAAGCTGCTAACTTACTAAGTGATTCGTAGCTGACTGGTTCTTCCAATCGATAGACCGCTTCAGCCTGCAGACAAGAAAAAGCGCGTTATTGGGCCATATAAGGAACAAGAAATAACTAACTCAACTACCTGAAAGGCTAAACTAAACTCCCCGTTCAGTATCTGACTAGAACATACACTCATAGAGTTCAATGTTTCAAGTTCGACTGAATTCAGATGCTTGTGGTGTTCGCCGTGTTCGACCGAACACCACAAAGATGTGCCGAACTGCATCAATGCAGTGAAGCTCACTTGACGGAAATCTGTTTTAGTCTTCCGTTGGCTGTTAGTAAGCAAACGCTTGTTCCGTGACAACACTGTGTAGTTGGTCAGAAAAACTAACATCTGACTGGAGCGGTTCGAAACACAAGCAAATATGAAGCTATTCATCCCAATACATCATCACTAACACTTCCACAATTCGGTGTCAGATCGGCAAACAATATCCAGGGGTGCCTAGCCTCCAAAAACAGATGCGCTCACTACTACTGAACGAAAAAAGATCTGAAAATGTGTGATGCTAAGGTTGATAAGGAAGACAGCAGTGTCTCTTGTTAGTGTTTGTTACATGTCCCACGTTCGCCGAAGGTGCCAACGCAAGGTTCAACGTACGTTCTGAGTCCCCTTAAGTACCCAGTAGCCATGTTTTCGAAGTTCCTATTTTCGACGTCCCAAATCTTTAATCACAATTTTTGACTACCGTATAGTGACTGGGAGCGGTACCCGAACTACAGCTTGCAACTTCATGGTCACTGGTCGGTTAGCTGATTAACAGCTCAGACGGTCTCCCTGAAACAATAACCACTGTCTCGCTGACGTGAACCGAGTGACAGAAAATTTAAGAAATGTTGTCTTCAGAATGGTTATGCTCTAGTTGCTCAGCCGATGGAGATAGAATGTAGTGTAGTGTATGCAGTAGGTAGGAAAACGGAAGTAAGTGAAGAACAATTGCAATTGACTGCACAGCAATTACGCAAAAACCTGAGGTTTCAAGTAAAAGCTTAAGGGATGGGGCGAACCATCCTGGTTGTGACAATAACCCTATTTATATTTGCCTTACAGGCGTTCATTTTAATTTTTGAAGTTTCAGCAGTGTGGGAAAAATTTCGCGGTGCGTGTTGGTTATCTGCATTCATCGAAAAGGGTTTTTATAGGGTTAGCTATAAGAAGCAGCAACCACCCTTCATCTGGTAAGCAGCCGTCTCATCTACAATTGGGCTCCTTCTATCCGAGTGGCAATTTCATTCGCAGATAGACCGCCGCAACTCATACAACCATTAGGGTGGAAAAATTCACTCCATCACACCGATAGACTATTTTGCAAAGTTCACGCTTGATGCCCTGCCTTGCAGTCGCACCCAACAATTTTCAGGTGTGAAGAGCATTTTAAACAATGCGACATGATTGGGCAACTGATCAGGGTAGCTCAGTGAATTAGATCGTGAACTATCATTTGAAAAACCTGAACTTGACCTCCCTGAACGGCTTCAAATTGACCACTCGTCCTCATCTTAATAGTCTGTGTGCCCGTTGTCTCAGATAAGATACTATTTCCAATTTACTCCTTTTCGCACTTCGACGCCATCTCAATAGTCTAGGTGTTCGAAGTCTATGGGAGAGCTTTTCGGCTCCACAGGCGTCAGCGGATATTCCAAGATCACATCCATGCTAAGGTTAAAAGGGAATGGAAGAGCAGGCAGCCCCGCTTGATACCGTAGTGTGTGGTGATCTCGGGTGGAAGCCTACGGAAGATTCTTAAACGAAATCCTCTCATTTTCCTTGGGACTTCCCGTACATTGATTCCGTCAGTTTGTATACTTCTCATTATGTTCACGGAAGAATGAACAGCACCGAACCGAGCCTCACTCAAGCTGTGTTTAGTACTCAGGAAGGTCGTTTGTCTCTCTTATGAGGACTAAGGACGGCCTGTGACGTCAGGGGGCCGCGTTGCAAAATCAGAAGGAGCACACTGCAATGTCGGCATAAAGTCAACAAGTTTTGTTCGCTGATCCTTCCTTCAACGCATGCTTTGTTAATTGGCCACCTGAATAATGGGATTTGTTCCAGTTAAGTAGTGGCGTAAATCAGAATGATGTGGGTCGGGCGGGAGTGGCATCTATTCGGACGACTAAGTAAGCGAACCACTACGGAAATCCAGCATTGAACTTTATTTACATTAATAACAATACAGATGATAAACCCCCATAGCTCGCTTCTCCATGACTGTGTGTGTGAAGGTCAGAACATAAACAAAGTACACAAACGAGACTAGTAGAACGATTCGGGTCCGTTGATAATTAGCTTGGAAGTCGAAATACAACGCAGCGGTGTGTGTATGCACAGTGCGGCGACATTCAAAGTTTGGAACGGACAGATCATCACGCGTTTCAATCCTAAATCGCCACTAACCAAAATGGCGAGAGACCGTGGGCACCTATTCCGTATAGCTCAACATGTTACACAGAAAAAGTGAACGGTTGCACGTTTCATAAATTTCGCCGACCACGGATGGACAACTCCACTACAGTTATATGGAGCGATTCAATAGTCCCACTTAAGCGGTCGACTAGCACTGGTGGCAAAAAATGCAGCGAAATGTCAAGTAAAGCAAAATAAATCCAACGTATAATAAAAGAAGTCTGGCTAATCTCGGTAAGTTAGCTAGTTAATTTCATGCATCGCCATCATCATCGGCAGCATGACGTCAATGTTCAACACTGATTCTTCGCTGTCGTACGTTCATGATTTATTCGAAAGCCTTATTGTGAAAAAAAGAATAAAAGTGGACTACAGTCCTTCCCAGGTGCCTGCATTTCTATGCACTCATTAAAGCAGTCTGGATGGAAACTGACAACAAGAATGCCACTGACATCGGCTGGCACCCATATCTTGCACTGTCTCCAACCAGGCACAATGGGGATCACGCGGTCCTCATCCTGGAAGGCGAGTAGCACTGACAGCACCCAAACGTTTCGTGATTTCTTTCGCGCCCCTCCGCCAGCTCAAGGGTTGGTCACTTCTCTGCTTCCGCCATTCTGAATTAGGCACGGAAAACAGTACTCGTTTCGACAAACGATGGTTCGGCATGCACAATACATGGCCTAACGAAAGCAGCTTCTGGTGTTGGATACATTCTTCAATGGCAGTCCCCGTTACTTAACCAAAACTCACTTTCCGATCGCATCGTTGTAGATTTTCTGACACCCACCCACACTAGCTATGGTCCTGAGATTGTCGAACACCATTTCCGCTGCTCGAACAGGCTAAGTTTCAGTCATACAAAACAGCCCGCACTGTAGCCTGATACACACGTCCATTGAGGTTCAAATTATCAAGCGTCACCCGGGCCTTGAAGATTCGTGCATTAACCTCACCTGTCACAATAAAATAAGAAGTAACACAACTTCTAAGGTGATGAGACGCTGCACAACTTCGAGTGTCTTCCTGGATTGTAAGTGGCGTGTACAGTTTACCAAAGGACAGGATGACCCTGGTCAGTTCGTCCAGATATACCTGTCTTCTCTTGTTTAAAGACCACAACGGTCGTTTGCATATTCCAGATGGACAAGATTTTCGTCACAGACTATTTGAACACCGGTGTTTTGAAGACCCTCCGGCGTTCGTCTCACCAAGTCATCGACCATGAAACTAAATAGGAATGGAGAGAGTGGATACCCCTGATGGATATGCTTTATGTACGGAAACTTCTGAAAGGCTCACCGTATACTCACACAAATCCGGAACGTAATATGTTACAACCTTCTGGGGCATTCCTTGACGGGCAAGCGTGTCAAGTAGAACAGACTGATCAAACGAATCGAATGCGCCTTGGAAATCTAGGAATAATAAAATTGTGGGCCGTCCAGGGTTCTACCTCAACTATGGGCTCAAGATAATTGGCACCTGGTGGTGTTCGAAGTATTGGGCCCACCGGTTGAGGCATTTTTCTTTATTTAAGTCGATCACCCTATCCCGTTCGTTAGTGGTTTCTCCTACAACCAGTTTTCTGGGCCCGGTCGCACAAATAAACTGAAATAGTCTTCGTGTATTCCCGGCTTCTTTAGTCGCTCCCATTTCCTTTGCTTTCTGTGTCCACCAGACTTCACTGTCGGCTCGCATGCTCACTTTCACTTGAAATCTGATTATTCGTCGCGTCAAGTTATATTCGCGACTGGTTGGGATATATCTCCGAGATTTTAGCAGTTCCAGTGTTCGGTCTGATATCCAGTGCTTGGGTGCCCTTGGAGGGCCATGCCACAGGCAAAATTCCCAGCGCCGTGCAAAGAGGTGGCAATCTCGTCCCAGCATGAATCCATATCTTGTGGTAAAGCGTTTGGAAGAGACTCTAGAAGACGATTCTAGCATCCGGATCTGCCAGTCTCTCAGTTGTCAAGTGACTTTTCCACATCGCACGCGGTCCGGGATAATTAAGTGATAAGCGACTCCGGACAAGTGCGCGGTCGGAGTTCAGAGTTGTGTTTCAAAATGATCCGCAGTCAGTCATTGGTCCGCTCCATCGGCAACTGATGATAATGTGGTCGATTTGAGTTTGTGTCCGGCACGCCTTTGGATGACACCATGTGGCCAGACGACTACATAAAAGCAGCCTGTGATCAGGACACAGCTGAAGCAATCGTTCACAATTGTCCGTACGTATTGAATCCAATCCATCCATCCAAGTGAGTCTCAGGTGCGCTAAGCCTATCCGCTTGTGCATTCAAATCTCCGGAAACCAAAACTATTCGAAATTTTGGTTCACCGGAACAAGGCATTTAAAGTGTCATAAAACTTGTCATTGGTGGTGTCATAGCTACAGTCGGTTGGGAGGAAGGTAAGCGGACACAGACAATTTAAAACTCCTTGTAAGACTTCTTCATAACAGTTGCCAGATGAATCGCGCACATCAACGGGTATCCAGTCAAGCAAGAATATTTTCGCTTTGTGACTTAGGATGATACCGGGGGTGAGATGGACCAAGTGGTTAGAGCGCGAGTTTACTGACCGGAAGGTCCGTGGTTCGAACCCGACATCTGCCTCTCGACTTCCCCTGTCTAGGCTTGGGCAACCTGGCAGTATCCCGGTCCTCGTGCTTCCTTCGTGTGGCATGGCAGCTAGGCACCGAAAGGGTGTTACAGCCGAACGATAGGGTGACATCAACCACTGCACATTCTACTGCAGCAACCTCTGGATCGCCATTGGTACGCAGCCAGAAGCGAGGTGAGAGTGATGGATGTTACCAGAACGGAACTGTTAATTGTCGGGTGTTACAGACGATAGGGTGACATCAACCACTGCACATTCTACTGCAGCAACCTCTGGATCGCCATTGGTACGCAGCCAGAAGCGAGGTAGGTGTGATGGATGTTACCAGAACGGAACTGTTAATTGTCTAAAATTTCGTCTTAACTACGGACTGATCGTTTCTGGTCAATTCTCACATTCTGCTTATATTTGTCGTCACCACACGTTCAGCC
>NW_008751671.1:956057-994116 GCF_000715545.1 Opisthorchis viverrini
CCAGATTGCATCGTGCTGAGTCCCTATTGATTTATCCTCGTTCCGCTCTCACGTGTGACTCCTATTGGCCGTTGCATTTCGTTATTTTTCTGCTCGATCGTGCATAACTGTTGGTTCCTATTGGTTATTCGGTTGAAGAGAAAGTCTCAGCCAATTCATGCCATTTTTTCTGATGTATATAAACCGCCTTACTTCGTGGCAAAAAAGATCTGTTCCTGTGCTCGAATTTGGCTTCTTCCTTACCCGAGTTGACGGGTTACCTCCGGACGACACAACAATGGAGCGATTATCTCAGCCACTGTTCTTGCATCTTGAGTTCTTGTTTCTGAGGCACAGCACACGTCAATACCAAGCGAGTCTAGAGTGAGAGCAAGAGCAGCCTGTTGACCAGCTTGCTTCAGAGGTGGGCATTGAAGGCTGCCAAATAGACCGAGCGTCGAGGCTTAAAGATTGATTTCGAGATATCTGAGGATGTCCGCGCCGGATGACGATCGAATGTTGCTCGCAATACCGATTCAGGTGGAATAAAAGTGCTGAGCCTACAATAGAGAAGTCAATAGTGGGATAGGTAGAGGGGAAGGAAAAAGTGCATTCCATGGTTGTACGCTGGCTAGGATACTGCCAGAACACTCATACCTAGACAGGAGGACGATTGGGGTCCTCAACCAAAGTCTCTGGCCCAAAAGCCTGACCACGGTAGCGGTGCTTGGTGGGAAATGCATATGCGTTCCCGATTTTACGGAACAAGTCGCCACACATGTTCCAACACCCAACCTGGAGGACCAGGAGACCGTGTTCTTCAGACCTCTAACCACTAACCTCTCGCGCGCGCACACCCCAGTACATCTCTGTGGGTCGCCGAGGTACACACACGGTCACACCACGGTAATGTCTATACTCTTCGTAACGGAGACTTGTTGCCGTTTGCTTGACTGTTCATTCTTAACCTTCTTGAATTAGCTGAGTCTTGATGAACAAAGTTCCATCCAACGTAGTCCTTACGATCACTGCGCCACCCAAGCCCGACCAATATGTCAAGGTGACGGTCGTTGACCATCCACTTTTGTGTTTAAACCGCAGTTTCAGGACGATAATGGCTGTGGGACAAACATTCGTTGATATATCTGTGAAAATGGTTTGGATGCGATTACGTGGGCACTGGAGTGTGGTTGTACTCATTAGCAACTCTGTCGGAAAAGCATAGCGTATCAACGACTGGAAATACAAAAAGATGCCTTGCAGTTAGACAAGACTATAAGGGTCCTTGCAACTTCATCAGGAGTGTGAGGGCAGTGAAATTCTCCAATTGCTGGGTCCGGTGATTGTACCATTGTGAGAAACTTCGTCCTGAACATTCAGTCCAAGCCACCTAATAACAGAGGTCCTCCTTGTCAGGGGAGCGTGAGGTGACCTATACAGAAGTATGACTAACGGTTCTACCGTGCACATCAGCTGCAGTTGAGGTAGCTCAGTGGTTGAAGGGTTAATTTGCCGACCTGGCGTGCTCTGATCACGCACTAGAACACGAAGTCCTGACTCTCACCAACGTTCTGAGAGACAACGGGTTCCCTGACAAGTTTATTATAAAGTATTTGAACAGGGGAGAAGCCAACACCGTCATCACCACAGCTGAAAAAAAACCGGGTTACATTAGCCTTCCGTTTAAAGGAGATATACCGGCCGGCCTACTGAACAGAAGACTTTCTACCAGTTTGAACAAAATTTTCCTGGCCGCAACACTACGAATCTGGTTCACAAGCAATCGTCTGTGCTCCTTTAATCTCACAGAGAGTGCCTGTTCACGCCAAAAATATGTCGGTGTACCCATTCTCTTGCTGCTGTGTAGCGGAATACATCGGACGCACGACTAGGCAAGTCAGCCAAAGAATGAAGGAACACAATCCACCCTGGCTAGCTTCTGAAACTAGGAGAACGATAACCAACTCAGTAGTACAACACCTAGCAGACGCGGCGCACAACGTGATGCCCAGCCAAAGCTTCTGCATTGTTTACAAGACACCAGCTCATCAACCCAGATCAGTACAGCAACTCACAATCGCAGTGGCTGAAGCTATCGCCATACGACATCGCGACCCGATCCTTTGTCGGTAAAAACGCTTAGTTCATGTGTTGTACTTGCCATGGTCCAACTCACCTACACCCTGTGCTGGACACAACCACAGCACTACCCGCACTGACAAACTCAAGCCACTCTATTGGTGACCTGGACTAGATGTTCTTCGATAAGCAACTAGTGTTCTCTCACTCAATTTCCTGTCCATTTACACCATGCCCATTCAAATATGCTAAATACTTCTCCCTTAACCTTTGCAACTTTGCGGCTTGAAAAGGCTGACATGTTTGTCAACTCATCTGTTTTCTTGTCATAAATGGGAGTCTTCGGAATACATCAGGACAATTAGTATCTGTTAGTAAACGCTCGTTTCATGTTTCACCCTTACTCTTCACTCGATTTTTCCTAGGTTGTCACGATCTGGCCGTTCATCGATGGCCGCGCTCCCGTGCACCTTAGCCGTTCATGGGAATAGTACCGCAGCTGAATAAGCGAACAAACTGATAGTGATACAAAGTTGCGTTCCACGACACCGTTTTCTTGGTTTACCCTCAGTGTGTGTGCTAAACGTGTACATGTAATTTCCATTGTGCAAACGAATTGTATCGTTGAACGGCTCTTCTTCCATTTCAGCGTCATCAGGAGTCGTCTGTCGAGTTGCTGAATTGTGTTACTGCGATATCTCTGTACAAAACCAATTTCATCTTCTATTACCTTCGCCAAAAGTTGGCCTACTGAATGCACATGAACCCTTTTGAGTTTTGTTGTTCTTCAAAAGATGTCCCCTTCAAGCGAACATCTGGAATCATGCTCCACGTCGTTTAAGCCGATTATTTCCGAAATTGTCGGCCATATGGATGCGATAATACTCACATTCTGCTCACTCGGCATTTGCTTATCAAGTTTACCCAACCTTTCATTGTTAGTCTTACTTTCTCTCTACCTATGCTCGTCTATAATCTCAGTTCTCAGGCCTCTACCGACACGAATGATGCACAGCCATTTTTCAAAGGTTCTATGGCCTCTGTTGATCATTTTCATGGATCCTTTGATGAACTTGGAACAAGCATGAAGGCGAATGCAACTAGTGGGGTATTTTTCTACGCCAAATGGGACTCAGAAGCTATAGAGGCGAGAACTACTGTAAGTGCACTGCATTCCTTTTCCCCGGTAAAGGTAATTTGCGTTTCGGGAACTTATGTAGGAATTTATTCCAGTTGTATTCTATTGACTGTTGGATTCCAACCGGGTCTTGTCGAACCCGAATTAGCCTGAAGCGTTTCCCGCAGCTTACACTGTATGTGAACGATGCAGCGTCTTTGGAATTGGAGGATTTACGTTCGGTCCACCGTGCAGCCGATCTTGTCGCTTATGTGATGAAACCGCTTGTTTTCATTCACTCAAAATCGGACCTTATTCAACTGACGCTATTACACAAGGTAATGCGAAGTACACTCCTTTGCCTACTCTCTCAGTTTATAGTTTTGGGTTATTTTGGATTGGGAGCCGCTGACTCGAAGGATTTCTTGCGCTTTCGTCAAGTCTCCCTATTAGCTTGCAATATGCTTCCTCAAAACTTTGTTTGTGGACGGGATATCGTTTTCGCAATAACACCAGTTGCCAATAATTGGACGGGGGGCAAGTCTGGTCTCGTGCAGTTCTATCTGACGTGTAACTATTCGGTAAGTGTCTCGCTGATATACTAGTGCCATTTATTGCCATCCTGTTTTTTGTCCTTGTTTACCTTCCAGCTGTTTTTTACTTACCATTTGCTTGCAATTCGGAGCCCTCGGTAGCTCGAGGAGCCGGAAAGCTAGAACCCAACCCCGGCATCTCGAATAGTCCTGTTTAGGCTTTGGCATCCGTGTAGTATCTCAGCCCTGGTGTTTTCTCCGAGTCACAGGATAGCTAGGGCAAAGAAAGGATGTTACAGCTGGGCGATTTTTTATGTGGCCTGTAATTTCACTAATTCTGAGTTTGTGAATTCTGACTGCATGTTTTTTCGCTTAATTTTATGTCGCTGCCAGCTTCGCGAAACAACCATATATTTCAATAAAATTCCACCTCTTTTGATTGAAAGTACCCCCTGTTTGGCACTTGTAAACGGCTTTCGGCTGTCTAACGAGGTAATAACTTGAGCGGCACCTCAAATACTTGTTTTACAGGGAGAATGGCCTGTCTTTAAAGCGCAGCCATTCCCTCCGGTTTTCGGTTGGCACCGTTTTCATGTGTTCATTATAATCATCGGACAACAAGGACACCAAAATGTACTACTTCGACGGGTTGCGTTGGGGCATTCCAGATTCCCGAATTTCAACAGGGGACAACGATGAGCACACGAGAATGAATTTTTCGAATCGAGGTGTTATCGCTGAGTCTTTTAGCTTTACTTTTAGCTTCACTCTCACTGGTAGTACTTGGTGAATCCGCCTAGGAATAGCCCCACCCCAATCAAGAAGATAGTTTTAGGAGCGTAAATTTTTCCGTTGTTGAATTTATCGGTTGACTGCCACAATGTTCTAAGAATATCTGATACATAACCTTTCATCCTAGTTAGTGGTCATCGGGAATAATTCTGGCAGCTGAGGTATCACGGCATTGTCGTCATCACAAGTGACAGCAACATCAATGTCTCAACTGATGTTTCACTGCAGTACAACCACAAACTGTACTTGATTATAATTGGAGCCCTGGAGTAAAAAAGGCTGGATGGGAAGGGAGGCCAGTGCCAACCTACCGCAAGCATTCTTAGATGCCTAAACCATCAAACATGCAATCAGACAATCTGGAAAGAGGCCGACAACACGAACGCCCTTAACATCTCAAAATATATCCGGCCGGGCACAGAGAGAGAGAGTCACATGGACGCCATCTGGAAAGAAGGGCTGCAGCATCAGCACCCTTTTGCCAAGTCACATGTCGGCACCCAGGAGATTCCGCCATTCTGAAGGAGGGCACAGAAAACAACACTTATCTGAATAGGCGATCATTCGGCAGCGTAACACATGGCCGAGCCACAGCAGTTGGTACTTTGGATGTTCCCCGCGACCGATATACCTGATGCCCAATCGAGCACTCATTTTCCCATCATTTTTCTACGACTTCACCGATACCATCCTAAACCAGCAACACTTGAGACACCAGTGGCCGAAAATTTGAAACCTCAGGACATCAGCCCGTAGGGACTGACCCCTAACCCTATGACGGCGCTCACTCTTTTCTGGCATGTCAAACCGCCGAGGCATGTAAAATTCGCCACAACCTCAAGTGCTTCTTTTTGGGATACGTTTAGAGAAACACGACTGCAGATGCAAGCCACATGTCGAAAAATGGTATTATGGTAGCCAGTTTATATTCAACGACATTTTGCCCCAAAGATTATGATTATGTCCCCTACATTCTCCGGATCATCACTAATAACGATTTCAACACTGGGGTTTTGAAGACCCATTATTTCATCGCTTACGAACTGGAACAAAATGGATGGAGTGAGCATATTCACTGAGCATTTTTTGCACGGAGGCTTTTAGAGAGATTCCCGTACACACCTACACGAATATAAAAATCGGTTAATGTTCAGAAACTTCTGGGGCATTCCCTGTTGTACAAGCAAGCGTAGAAGCACTGACATATCGAAAGACTCGAATGCGCCCTTGTAGTCAAGGGACACGAAGATTCTGACTGGTTGTATACGTGGCGTTCTAACACTGGATGGAGTTTGAAGATGTAGTCAGTGCAGCCTCTACCCGGTCTAAATCCCTCTTGACGCTCACGGGTTAAGCTATCGTCTGCTGTCTTATGCCAACGAAGAATCAGTGACTCCAGACGCTTTGTCACAAATGTAGTCAGACTGATACCTCTGTGATTACTGAATTCACTGAATTTCTAAAGTGGTCAGTATTATCGACTGACCCCAGTTGTTTAGGACAGTCTATTCCTCCCAGATGGACGCAGATAGGTTGGACAAACATTTAATGAGGGATTCACCGCAGTCTCTGAACAGAGCATGTAGAAGGTCGTCCGACCAAGAACTCAGTGACGTTTGATTGAGGAGATTCACTGTGCTCGAGCTAGTTCAGTTGTTAAAGGGCGAACATGCTGATCGGAAGGTCCCTGGTTCTAACCCAGCCGTCGTATCTCGACTGTTCCTGTCTAGGTCTGGGCAACCTATCAGTATCATCCCTCGTGCTTTCTTCGGGTGGCGTGAGAGTTATGCACCAAAGCTGAACACTTTCTCTTTTGGAGGGCACATTTGATCACTTCTGACGTTGATAGGGGGTTAATATTTATGTCAAAGACCGATAGTCTTCATGGGAATTGAATTGGATTGTTATTCGAAGCATTCTGCCCAATGGTCTAAACGTTCTCATATACTGGACATCAGAGATCCATTATGGTCCGTTCTAGTTTCACCATGAACTGCAAAGCGAACCAGGTGGGACGACCTGTGGACATTTCAAACCTTTTCATTCCCATATCTTTGACATGGATGAACTAAGCTTCTGATCTTCGCGGCACTCCTTTTTTATCTGACAGTGGATGATGCTTCAGGTTGGATTGACTCAGGTTGATTGATTAAGGTTGGATTGACTGGAGGGAATCGGTCGCCCAGTCTCCAGTAAAGTGACTGTTTCGTTAGATCCAATGCACCGAAGAGGTTACCTGGGTTAGACTACAAATAGCAATGTCAACGTCAAGTGCTCCTTTGGATATCTCTATAGCGACCGAAATCGGACTAGGAGGTAGACATTGGACGAGCTGACTTTGATAAGTTCTTTTGAGTCCGTGTGCCTCTCATTGGCCAGTGGAGGTGCGCGTGTCCAACGCGAAAAACGCAGCTAAGGGCAGCAACCAACAAGTGCACGATCGGAGTCCACACAAGTATCCCAGAAGTAGTAAGGAGTAGTGGATCTCCGCCACCAACTAATCATTCACCCAGGACAAATGAACTCACGAACCATACTTCATTAATGCACAGGGAACCAAATAGACGATCCCGAGACGAACGGATAAATCAATTTGGTTGAAGTATGCACCGAATCGGCCAGGCGTAAGGACACCAGCCACTACAGAAAAGACAGGACAGCGCAACCAATCAAGCAAACATGAAAGTCAAACCACAACGCTATGCAGTCTGAGAACGAGCCAGTGGAAATAAAGGAAGCGAATTAATGGAACCAGAAGGCGTTGGGATAACCGATCTAATCAAATGGAGACAGACCACACCGCAGCGCAAATAAAAAAACTGGATCAATCAACTCACGGCAAATTTGTATTTCAACTGGCCGATCATGTCAAGAGGTAATAGATACTCTCCGAATGCTGTACAAGCGCACACAAGTATACTCAACTATACGGTGATAATGTCTCCTTGTTCGGTGGCGAAACATTTCCAGGATAACTACCAATTTCGTCAAATAGATCAACAGCCACCTGATTAACATAAACCAGTATATCTTGGTACAGGGTTTCGAACATCAATCCATTAATGGTCTATTATATCTTGCCAGTTTTCTTTAACCGGTCTGCTTTTCACCTACTACCATCCACCATCCCGCATCCCAAACAACCGTCATCCCGTGTTTCTTGTTTATTTCAGACTACCACTTACGACTACCAGATGAAACAACTAGAGGCTGACGCGCTGGTCGAGAAAATTGTGCACAAGATCCACAGTTTACCCACTCAGTGTCTGCATTCAACCGATTTAACTCCCATAAACAGAAGGCGTTCGACTTATCTTGATACCGTTTTTTCAAGTGGCCCGAAACTTATCCTCGTCGGACCTCACATATCTACAGTCAGAGGAATAGACCCATCGATTTATTTAGTGAGTAGAGGTAACACTTATACTTCTCATCTCTAACTGTGTTGGGCAGTGGTCTCTATAGCTACCATTTGAGTGTTCCCCTCATACTGTGCAGTTTGATAGAGGGTTTTTCACTCTATTCACTAAGATTCCATGTGAATCTAAGGTTTCAACACAATAAAATCCTCAAGGTTATAGGATAGCCGACCGTTCGCTTCTGATGGCATGAATCTTCCCCGCAATTCAACGAAAAATAGAAACATAACATATCTCCTTTCTTGGAGGGACTCGCTCTCGAAGAATGTCCTCTGGGGGATAGCTGTATAACCCCAACCCCTCAGTGGCTTGGTTGACGTCCATACTTTGAGTACTGATCCATTTGAGGCTCAACTGAAGTCCTGGCTATTCCTGTTTTTTTCGTGAATACTGTTGCTATCCATATGTAAGTCATGACACTCATGCTCCTGTGAGTTTTACCACAGGATGTATGCGCCCTTTCAGGAAGCGAACGGTCGTTTCTACGGAGGAACACAGTCAATCTTTTTGTTATGAACATTCTGACTTCGTGGACATTAATACCGCATTTTCGAGAGTGAGCACTACGACGAATCAACTTTACCAGAATTTTCCCATGAAAAGTAATCCGAAAGGCAGTCGTGAAATGCGTCGGTACTTAGCACCACATGCAGTACTACCACATTCCGGTCTCGTTGGAAGTTCCCTTCATTCTGAATTCTCACTGCCATGGCTTCGCCTTCTTATTTTTATCAACCCCGTTTCATTTATTTATGAACCTTTGTGCCAGACGCGCACTCCCATCAGTGAACAAAACCTTCCAGAGCTAGGAAACTGCCTAGCATTGTGGTACAAGAAGTCAAATAGACTCAGCCGTAGCACTATTTCTTTGCTTATCTGCCATGCTCCCGAAGGAAGCACGAGGACTGAGATACTGCGCCTTAACCACTGAGCCATCTCGCGTTCGTGCAAGAAGTTACATCTATAACAAAGCTCACTGTCAGGGTCTTTAGCTTGCGTTGTTTATACGCCACTCAGTGCAGCAAATTAACCTACGAAGGAAGAAAAATTCAAGGCATGGCGACATTTGGCCGCAATAAACTTGGCTTACTATCATCCTGTGAACAAGTACTAGAGTTTGTTCATTTATTCTGATACCTTCATCTTCATTTGGGAAACTGAGAAGTAGGAAGACCTCATTGTCAGACTTGAGTACGGGCCGTGAGTAACCGGATAACCCAGCTGGAAAGTACTTTACACAAACAGTACAAGTAGCTTTACAACCTATCGGCTTATAGCGAGTAACAGGACGTTGATGAATAGAGTAGACATGTTGGCTGGTATTCATCCTGAAAATACGAAGATATCCAGGCGTGTTTAAAAATGGCCTGTCTTTTAGCATCTGGGTTCGGAAAAGTGAATTAGTATGCTTCACAATTATTTGTTTTGGGTGATACATACAGGTAATTTATGATAAAACGAATTTCAACTTTGTTTATTTTCTACGTCCTCAGTTACGGTCTTTGGAATTGTCTTATAAGAGTTGTCCATCCGGGACTAACATTACTGCTCTATTGAACACGCATCAGAATGTGAATTCAACAATACGTCAAGAAGCACAAAAGTTGATGCATCAGCTGGCGTTGTCCGCGTACCATGAACGCCGTAAACAAGCTTCTGTTTGCCCTCGTTGGTTGGACTACTTAGGTCCTCTTTTGGGATTAAAATCTCAGCATGTATGTGGCTTATCAAACCATGTTTCGATGCTGGGCAATGGGGAAGATACAGCTGATTCGCCGAACTCCGAACTCCCAATCCTGTCCAAGCTTCTCAAGATGTTGCACAGCCGTCCCACGTCAGGTAAGTGTTCCATGTCCTTTTTGGTACCCACTCTCTTGAAAACACGTATCCTTTGCTTGCCAGCAACCAACGCCCCAATAAAGCTGCAAGATAGGAAGTAGTCCTTCCGTATTGAAAGTTAACTACGATACCACCTCATCACTTGACGTTAAGGTATCACTATTCATGATTGGTTGTTAGTTCAACCACAGCTATACATACACGCGTGTGATTTTACTGCGAATCCGACCATTTACGAAATCACTGTGCAAGAAAATCGTATCATTGTCAGGTTAATAGATCCGCCCCACAAGATAACATTCATGATCACTTAGAGTTGGTCTTTCTTCAAGACTTAGTCACCACAGCTTTCTCGCGTCAGCAAAGATAGGAAACGGTTCTCCCGAACCAGGGTGATAATTTTTACAGTTGTGGTTATTAATAAAGGGTGTTTGGAGTGCTCCTTACCTCTGGCAAGCCATTGGATGATAGTCAAGGCCCGTTTTCACCTTCTGGAGCGGCATGTGTGGATTTCAAGATTATTTTGATTCCCTGTTGCTTGCGAAGAACTACCAGAAATGTAATTTGAATAAGATTTGAATAAGTTTTTCGCGAGATTGAAGTAGTGTGATCGAGAGCTTTGTAACTTGGTGCTATCTGTTGGTGAATTCTCCCTTACTTTCTTCAAAAACGGAATTGACGGAAGCGTTCGAACCTCATCCATCTCTGTATCTTTTGTGATTTCTCGGGCAGAGCAACTCATCCCGAGCGGTCAATAACTAGGTAGGGTAAGTTGGTATGGAATATTGTATACAGCCCCGACTAGTTAAGTAAGCTCGTTGGGCACTCACGATTGGCCGTATTTCTATATTAAGCTGACAGCTGGACAATCCAACTCACACCCGCAGAGGCGTCGCATTTTTTCCAGGTCCGCTTGCTTTCGATCAGTCGTGTGTTCCCTAAATGCCAGCAATTGCAAAAGAATAAATAATAACACCTGCACCATTTAAACAACATATTTGTCTTTCGTGATGGCGCTTCTTAAAGGTATAGTCTGCGGGTACCCAATGTTATACGTTTTGTCTTACTGCAATCTTCGAAACGACTTTCTATCTTTCCTTGGTATAGACATGTTGGATACAATTATCACCCTTCTGCATGAACTCTCCTCAGAGAGTGACAGCCCACCTCCGATTCCTCATACTGGCATAGATGCTTCTGCCATGCTAGAGCGGCTGCACTTCGTATGCTGTAGTTGGTACCATCGTGATCATCGACTGGATGAGGATTGTGTGTCGTCTTCTTCATCGACTTGTATTTCAGATGTCACTCCTACCCTGCCTCCGGTCCTGTCAGCTGTTAATGGCTTGGCTTGTGGCCGTAATAAGACCCTTAGCTTTCATACTTTGGACTCACTGGAACAACCCGGGCTGGTCTGGTCATTGACCGGTTTCAGTGTTCAAACAGCGTCCTCCGAATCAGGAGCTGCTATCGTGGACAAGGCAGTGAGTGATCTACTGTCACTTTTATTTCTACCTGGAAAGCGTATCACCATTGTTAAAGGCTCACATATATCCATACTTCTATGAATTAGTACCGAAACCTGGGAGCTGCGTCTACTTTCTGACCTGCCTGAGTTATGGCGAAATTCGTGGATTCGTTTTAACAAGTCTGTAACCATTGGGAACTGGGAGGTTGGTTAGCGGATTGTTTGTTGTTTTTCTATCTTCCTCAACCATTTCTATAGGTTTGGCACACAGCGAGATACTTTCCACGCTGCATCCCCCCTGATCATTATATGGATGTGTGAAGCTTGGTTCCTCATCGACTCACTATCTGGAATGTCCGTGTGGAATTCATCGGTGGCTAGAAGCACGATCTATGAAAAGCAGCGTGTTTCAACCAATTCTCACTATTTCTTACTGAAAACTCTTTACTCCTCGTTCTTTGCTTCACGTTTCCCGAAAACTCCCCGACATGCGTTGGCTTAAAAGATCTTTTGTTTTTAGTGGTAGCACAAGGTTAGACTGGTCTTGGCGTGCACTAGTTACTACCCACATTCAAGATGGGTGCACATGGACCGTGCTCACACGTGAACTGATCAGTGCTAACGAACCAGGCAACTAGGTCACCTGGGTTAACCATCTCCAAAGAGTGGTTCTTTAATTTGTCGGAGTGGGAGGATGACGCGTTAAAGTAGACTTCTAATACGGAAAGTACTAGTTTGGCCAATTTCAGTGAGCAGGACTCCTTCAAATGCGGACGTACTGCTCTTCACTATGCACCAAGAAGTGTTTGACGGAAAAGTTTGAACACGATTCACTGAGTTCCAAGTCTGAGTATGTAGTGTCCCACCTAACTACCTCATGTAAATTTGCGGTGTGTGACCGAGGCCATGGTGACCTTTACAACACAACCCCTTCGCAGATGTGGATAGTCTAGCCGCACACTCAGTTGAGTGCCGTTTTTTTCATCGCGGATAGCACTGTTCTAGTTACATGGAGAAATCCTCGGTACAACGAGTGATTTGGCTGCTTCACTGTAACACTTTGAGCCTTCAGAAAAATGTTTCCTTTTGGTTACTGAAGGACCATGTCACTGCTTTTGAAAACATGGGATATCCAATGTGAAATCAAGCCGGACTTTAATCCGCTTTCCGATACGTAAGGAAGGTGCTGTTATTCACATCACCCAATTGTACACGGATTTTTATGGCTGTTGGGCTTGCACTGCGATCAAACAACTAACCGGACCGCTTCACCGAAGAACACCTCACTACGGGTTTTAAACGGAATCCTCAATTTCAGTACTGAAAAAGCACCTTTTTATCGTTAATCTACATAAGCGACACTAAAAGTATCGTTCATATGGCGTGATAATTTTCTGCGACCATTCCACTGGTGCCAGTTGAAAACCCAACCTCGGTTTTATCCACAAGTTGGTGGATGGACTACTTCGCCTACGGTTTTGATGATATATGCTCGTTTGAACTGTTCGGGGGCTTGAAACGCGAGTAAAGAACACGTGTCCAGAAAACTCCGCACCATATCAGCTAACCCTTACCCAAATCTGATCATGGGTCACTGGAACTTTTATTGACGCATAGCACAGCTAGACTAAGTCAATTGTTCCAGATGTTTCGGCCAAACAAATATTCATTGGCTGGACCCTAACTAGAGCTGCCACTTTGTCATAGTGCTCGGGATTCTGTGCTACAATGAGCATGCGGATTATGCCGGCTGGAACTCAGTTCCGAAAGGTTCAACCATGTCCAACCAGGAGGGCCAAAGGGAAGCAGTCCGACAAAGAACAGCAGTCCTCGTACTGCGAGAAATCGAATTATGAGGCGATCTGGTGGTAAAGTCGTACTGTCCTCTGCGATAGGAGTGTGAAGGCAGTAAGGCCTTTCCTCCAGGCGACCAGCATATAATATCTATGGAAGCAGTAATGCTGCCTTACCCCGAGGAATAACGGGTTTGAAAAGGTCCGCCCTAAATACCGCACACTCCGATCGCCCAACCGTTAACCGCGACCGTCGGTGACGTATTCACTACGGTCGAAATACTTTTAAAACCAGAGTCCGGTGCTGCCCAAAAGCCACCTGCTGTGCACAGCTGCACTGCGACTAAGTCAGTAACGCCTTCCTCCCTGCGTCCTCTGGCCCCATGCAACCAAGCGGGTCAGATTATTGAGTCATCGGCTCTGAGCAGGGTCCCACAAGATAACCTTAACTGCTTCCTCGCGGTGCGGACTTCAGTCAGTCTAGGGGACTGGTCCCCGAAACAAATCCCACTGGCTTTTGGACCAGGCCTTTGACTCAAATGCTCAATGTGGGGTACCTGAACCAAACCCCCTTCTTCGACTCGGGCAACCGGTTATCAATTCACTTTCCGTCAGCAGTACTTGTGCGGAAGCACTATAGTTGTATTCGTCAACTTCGAGAAGTTTCACCTCAGGCGTATCGAGCTCACATACCTAGAAAGCTACCGAAAACGCACAGTTATGCTGATGACGAAGATTGCATGGAGATGGAACAGAAGCCAGTGAAAGAAACTATCCTCTGCCGTCAGAAGGGCCTGCGGGTTACCCTGAAACTGCTTCGGTTTACTTGATGCGCCACGTCTTAGCGTAGCTGCAATAAGCCTCATACCGTTTTGCACGTTTTCGGCGGAATAGAGTATTCTGAATGAATTCCACTCACTGCTTTGCTCGAGCGTTCCTTGCGCCAAATGTCTCCTCTGGTCCTGCAGATATTGTTGTAACGGATTCCTATTGTAATGAGGACCGTGTATATCCTGGTTCCTATGACGGACTTGATATAATTCTGCATGTCTATTTTTACATGAAGCATTCGGTGAGTGCCACCAGCCGGCACTCATCTACAGTCCACGAGTGCCACCGGCACTCATCTACAGTCCACAGGTGAAGTAGAACCCTGGACGGTGAACGTGAAACCACCTACGGCCTCGGAGGTTTACGAACGACTATGTTCTCTCAAGCGCCACCGAGCTCCCGTTCCGGATGACCTTCCACCCGCACTGTTTAAAGACGGGGGTGAAGTCCTCAGTCAGCGCATGTCCGATCTGTTTGCTTGCATTTGGGAAAAGGAGTCTGTCCCAGACAACTGGGGAGAATCAGTGATAGTGCCCATTTTCAAAAAAGGGGCGCGTAGTGAGTGTGATAACCACAGGGGGATCAGCTTGACCCCTGTTGTAACGAGACTGTTGGCGTCAATTGTGCTTCGTCGCCTTACGGTGGCTCGTGAGATACTGACTCGAGAGCAGCAAGCGGGATTCCGGCCTGGTAGGGGTTGTGTTGACCAAATCTTCACACTGCGTCTTGTGCTAGAACAACGCCATACGTATAAGCGACCCACGATTCTTGTATTCTTGGATTTCCGAGGCGCATTTGACTCGGTTGACCGGTCTGTTTTTCTTGAGACGCTTGCCCACCAAGGAATGCCCCAGAAGTTTGTAAACATCATGCGTTCTTTGTATTCTCAGACTTCCGGACGTGTGAGAGTGTGCGGAGAGCTCTCCAAAAGCTTCCGTACACAAAGCAATGTCCGCCAGGGATGCCCACTCTCTCCATTCCTTTTTAACTTTGTAATCGGTGAAATAATGAGACGAACGCTGGAGGGTCTCCAAAACCCTGGTGTTCAAATAGCCAGTGAAGAAAACCTTGTCGATCTGGAATATGCAGACGACATCGTTCTCATGTTCGAAGAGGAGGAGAAGGCGCAAGTATTCTTGGATGAACTGACCAAAGTCATCCCGTCCTTTGGTATGCATTTTGCACCCACAAAGTGTAAGGTCATGCTTGTGGACGTGCAGTCACTGAACACGCCCCTTACAATCCAGGGAGAGGTACTGGAAGTTGTGGAGCGTTTTACGTACCTTGGAAGTTGTATTAGTTCTGATTGCAGTGTGACAGATGAGGTGAATGCACGAATCTGCAAGGCTCGGGCCGCGTTTGCTAACTTGAGACACCTATGGCGTCAGAATGGTTTATCCCTGAATCTGAAGGGACGTGTGTATCAAGCTACTGTACGGGCTGTTTTGTTGTATGGCTGTGAGACTTGGCCTACTCGAGCAGCGGACCTGAGACGTCTTCAGGTGTTCGACAATCGTTGTCTCAGAACCATAGCTCGCGTGGGTTGGTGTCGGCGAATCCGTAACGAGGCAGTTAGAAAGCGTGTTTTCGATTGTGTAACGGGTACTTCCATTGTAGCATGTTTCCAGCACCAGAAGCTGCGTTGGTTGGGACATGTGTTACGTTTGCCGAAGAGAGTGCTGTTTTCCATGCCCAACTCAGAGTGACGTAAACAGAGAGGTGGCCGACCCTTGACTTGGCAGAGGAGTATGAAGGAGATCACGAAACGCTTGGGTGCTGTCGGTGCTACTCGCCTTCCAGGATTGGGACCGCATGATCCTCACTGTGCCTGGTTGGAGACACTACAAGATATGGCTGCCAACCGATGTCAATGGCGTTCTTGTTTTCAGTTTCTGTCCAGATTGCCTGAGTGAATATCTGGAGGTGTAGGCACCTCGGAATGATTGTGTTAAGCTAGCACTAAGTCCTTCCCCCATCCACCTTCATTCTTTTCTTTGCAATAAGGCTTTCGAATAGGTCATGGTTGTACGGCAGTGAAGCATCGGTGTTGAACACTGATGTCATGCTGTCGATGATGATGATGATGACATGAAGCATACCTGTACTCTCCAGTCCTAATAGGGTACTACATGTGGTATGCTTGAGTTTTGACATTTGCATTCCCGTCGATTGTTTTGGAATGACCATCTGCAGGTGTTCCACATCTATGTGAAATGGACTCTTATTTCCTCTTGTTCCCACGCCTTTCGATCATGCTTGGCTGAAGCAGTGGACGTTGTGTATTTTGCTACTTAAGAACACCATGGTATGTCTGTTGGACTTCTCAAATGACTTTTGGATGGTGCCGTGGCCACCTATCTTCCCGAGGCTAGCCACACTACTTTCATTGTATATTGGGCCCATTTTGCTTTACTGGACATTTCCCTGCATTTTTTGCCACTAGTGCCACTCGGTCGCTTAGGTGGGACTATTGGATCGTTCAATGCAACTGTAGCGGAATTGTCCATCCGTGGTCGACGAAATTTATGAAACGTGCAACCGTTCGCTTTTTCTGTGTAACATGTTGAGCTATACGGTATAGATGCCCACGGTCTCTCGCCATTTTGGTTAGTGGCGATTTAGGATTGAAACGCGTGATGATCTGTCCGTTCCAAACTTTGAATGTCGCCGCACTGTGCATACACACACCGCTGCGTTGTATTTCGACTTCCAAGCTAATTATCAACGGACCCGAATCGTTCTACTAGTCTCGTTTGTGTACTTTGTTTATGTTCTGACCTTCACACACACAGTCATGGAGAAGCGAGCTATGGGGGTCTATCATCTGTATTGTTATTAATGTAAATAAAGTTCAATGCTGGATTTCCGTAGTGGTTCGCTTACTCAGTCGTCCGAATAGATGCCACTCCCGCCCGACCCACATCATTCTGATTTACGCCACTACTTAACTGGAACAAATCCCATTATTCAGGTGGCCAATTAACAAAGCATGCGTTGAAGGAAGGATCAGCGAACAAAACTTGTTGACTTTATGCCGACATTGCAGTGTGCTCCTTCTGATTTTGCAACGCGGCCCCCTGACGTCACAGGCCGTCCTTAGTCCTCATAAGAGAGACAAACCGACCTTCCTAGTACTAAACACAGCTTGAGTGAGGCTCGGTTCGCTGCTGTTCATTCTTCTGTGAACATAATGAGAAGTATAAAAGCTGACGGAGGAGGATCCAGTTCAGGTTTTTCAAATGATAGTTCACGATCTAATTCACTGAGCTACCCTGATCAGTTGCCCAATCATGTCGCATTGTTTAAAATGCTCTTCACACCTGAAAATTGTTGGGTGCGACTGCAAGGCAGGGCATCAAGCGTGAACTTTGCAAAATAGTCTATCGGTGTGATGGAGTGAATTTTTCCACCCTAATGGTTGTATGAGTTGCGGCGGTCTATCTGCGAATGAAATTGCCACTCGGATAGAAGGAGCCCAATTGTAGATGAGACGGCTGCTTACCAGATGAAGGGTGGTTGCTGCTTCTTATAGCTAACCCTATAAAAACCCTTTTCGATGAATGCAGATAACCAACACGCACCGCGAAATTTTTCCCACACTGCTGAAACTTCAAAAATTAAAATGAACGCCTGTAAGGCAAATATAAATAGGGTTATTGTCACAACCAGGATGGTTCGCCCCATCCCTTAAGCTTTTACTTGAAACCTCAGGTTTTTGCGTAATTGCTGTGCAGTCAATTGCAATTGTTCTTCACTTACTTCCGTTTTCCTACCTACTGCATACACTACACTACATTCTATCTCCATCGGCTGAGCAACTAGAGCATAACCATTCTGAAGACAACATTTCTTAAATTTTCTGTCACTCGGTTCACGTCAGCGAGACAGTGGTTATTGTTTCAGGGAGACCGTCTGAGCTGTTAATCAGCTAACCGACCAGTGACCATGAAGTTGCAAGCTGTAGTTCGGGTACCGCTCCCAGTCACTATACGGTAGTCAAAAATTGTGATTAAAGATTTGGGACGTCGAAAATAGGAACTTCGAAAACATGGCTACTGGGTACTTAAGGGGACTCAGAACGTACGTTGAACCTTGCGTTGGCACCTTCGGCGAACGTGGGACATGTAACAAACACTAACAAGAGACACTGCTGTCTTCCTTATCAACCTTAGCATCACACATTTTCAGATCTTTTTTCGTTCAGTAGTAGTGAGCGCATCTGTTTTTGGAGGCTAGGCACCCCTGGATATTGTTTGCCGATCTGACACCGAATTGTGGAAGTGTTAGTGATGATGTATTGGGATGAATAGCTTCATATTTGCTTGTGTTTCGAACCGCTCCAGTCAGATGTTAGTTTTTCTGACCAACTACACAGTGTTGTCACGGAACAAGCGTTTGCTTACTAACAGCCAACGGAAGACTAAAACAGATTTCCGTCAAGTGAGCTTCACTGCATTGATGCAGTTCGGCACATCTTTGTGGTGTTCGGTCGAACACGGCGAACACCACAAGCATCTGAATTCAGTCGAACTTGAAACATTGAACTCTATGAGTGTATGTTCTAGTCAGATACTGAACGGGGAGTTTAGTTTAGCCTTTCAGGTAGTTGAGTTAGTTATTTCTTGTTCCTTATATGGCCCAATAACGCGCTTTTTCTTGTCTGCAGGCTGAAGCGGTCTATCGATTGGAAGAACCAGTCAGCTACGAATCACTTAGTAAGTTAGCAGCTTTGACATCTCCTTTTCCACCTGCTTATAACTGGGAGAAGTGACCGCCGACCTATCCAAACGAAACATTTGAACTTCATCTATTAGGAGTCCATATACGAGCTGACAGAAGGATGTATATTTACAAACGGTGGAAGCATCCTCACATAAACATAGTGTAGGATTAAGAAAAACTGAGTGTTCAGTGTTTTGTGTCAACCTTGTTTGCTGTTTCAGAATGATGAGACTCAGTCAGAGCTTACTTTCTTTCAGGTTCAACCTGGTCTTTATCGCTGACAGACAGCGTGAGTGTATCTTGTGTCACGTTACCAGGCCCTTCTGAAACGCCCTACCCCCTATTACCTGTTTGCATCCACAGTTCAGTTTTATTTTTCGGTGGACAATTTTTAATGGGAGGCTCTCTCAATCACATGTCTTGCATTTGATTTAATTCAACGGTAGTGGACTCTCAAAGAGTGTGTGTGTTGTGTCATAAGAGTATGCTGCACCAACCGAGACGCGTACAGCACGTTCGGTTGAAGGATACCTTTGACCTGCGGCCATATTGCCCCCTATATTTCGGGAAGCCAGACGAAGTCGCGAAAGGTGGCTTCAGTTAGCCAGTCTAAAGTGACACATTATTTATCCTTCGCTGAACGTAGCCGAAAGGTCGGCTTTTCTCTACCGGTCCTATTTGGGTGGAATTCCCTTGTACTGATGGCCTTGGTACCTTTGTGGTTATATGTATATCAGCACTAAGCGTATGTTCACCACAAAGAAACATATTCTGAAAATGCGATCCTGGTTAACTTAGTGTTGCATGTTTCCTTTTTTCTGCTCAGGCCGATTCATCTCCGACTATCATTCCTCCAAACTGTTGCCTTGGCATAGACACCCTTTGCCCTCCGACCAGCTCCATCAGCTACATCCAACCGAATCATTTGGCCGTCGTATTTTAGAGATTCGTGACGCTTCGCATCTCGAACTTCTGCTGGACTCCCGATCGTACATACATTCTGGAGCTTCTCGGCAAACTACGCTGAAAACACAAAGTGCTTTGTTACTTCTCTACTATACTCGGAATTGCGCCTACGCCTCACATGGTGATAGTCTACTCTGGCATTTCACCCGTGTTGCTGAGTCATTTCCAGACAATAGTACTGTTTTATTTTCCAAGTGAGTTCCGTTGGGTTCGATTTAGCTTCACTCAGGATTCACTTTGCTCACTTATCATCATCATCGCCAACATTAATAGACCAGCACTAATCCAGTCGTCAGGGAGAATATTTCGTAAAGGGTGAAAAGAAAGGTGAATGCCAGCAAGTCATCAAAAACAGCCCCATCCTCCCATGGATACCACCAAGAACGGTGTACCCTATACCTTGGAACAGCGATAAGTTGAACGTATCTGAGCGTCAAATTGAAGATGCCATCAGTTGATGTAGCCTAACGTCTTTTGTTCACCCCACTAGGTTTGAGTTTACCGTAGAACGGTAGACAAACTATCTACACAGTCTGACTAGGAATAAACAGCATGCCCGCTGGTGGAACTGGTTACGTACCACGTCCTGTAGGATTTCTAAACACGTGCAAATGAATCACATGAAACTAAACCAGTGGGACGCTTAAATCTCATAGCACTCGTTTGACGGCAGTCGCCTTTATTCCGCGTTCCCAGCAGACCCGTTGTTGCGTTGGGAGCTGAACTCAATGTTTCTTTGTTTGGATGGCGGTAGTTGGGTATGCGAATTACATGTCCAACCACTTCAGCTTGATTGTGCTTCTGATTCATCACCAACTGGTCGCTTACACACCACTACACCCATTAATAAATAGCGATTGCTTCAATTGCGGATTTTGAAACCCCAGTCGGCACCACGCGTCAGTACGCATCGTAGAACGCGCATATCAGCTGCACAATGATGACGCTATCCTTTAACGGAAATAAGCACCAATTACCGAGAACGTGGTGTCATCGTGATTATCATCTTTGATATGGGTACACCGGTAGCAGCAGATGCGTTATCAAATAGTCTGGTGAGTGGGTGAAAAAACGCCTTGTGACTCCATGAAGTTGTCGGAAATGAGTGGCCTTCATCCTCCAGCAGCACTAAAGTGAACGTATCTGAGAATCACATAACTCATTTCAAGTCCACGGAATAGTTCACACAGCACGTGCTTCAGTCAATGAGAGCTCGGTCGCCAGTTACCTATAGTAGAGTGCCTATATTTCAGTCTTGCTTTAGCTCAACAGTTGGGGGCGCACAACTGCTGACTGGAAAATCCGTGGTTTGAATCCAACCCTGGCTTTCGTATTCCTCCCATCCAGGCTCAGGCGACCTAGCGGTGCCTCGGCCCCATGCTTCCTTCGGATTGCACGACAGCTATACACCAAGAGTACTACAATCAAAGGATATTTCGAATAAGACCAGAAAAGAATAAATTGAAATGTTCACGGACAACCGACTACACAAATTTGCCGTTTCACTCGGGCAATGAAACTACGAAAATCGATAGCTTCTTTTGGACTACAAGAAACATAAATGAGCTATGTTGAACACCTGGCTACTGTTTCACCAAAACTTCTATTATTGGAGGGATGAAATGTACTTTTCTGCGCGTAGAACTATTGGAAGATACTTCCCGTGTCTCATGATCTATGGAATCCAAGCGTATAGCCCAGTGGTATTCTCGAACCACCAACCTTCTGCTTTCCAGACGGGCTCTGTACCAGCTTGGCTACCGCCTACTTTCTGACCATTTGCCATTCAGCTGAAGAAGTCTTGCCGCAGGCCGATGGTAGCACATTGTCTGAGACGGTATATGTGGCAACATCACCAGGGCACCATCTGTACTACTCTCTGTTTCGATGACTCCAGCTCCGGTGCGGTTACTCGACCTAAATTGTAGTTCCTCCCAGTGGTCGTTACCTCTTATTGGACGACTGTAATGTGGATGTTTGCTAAGTCGTATGAGGGATGGAATAGGTAGTAGACAACCCCTGTTGTGTTGTATTTTAGTTCATTTCATCGTATATTGTGTATTTCATTTAAGGAACCGCAACTGTCCCTCTTTAATGCCTTGGACATTCTGGTGTGTTATACTTATGATGGTGCCAGAAGTGATTCTCTGTAACCACTTTTTTAAGGACCAAGATGATTGTTAGTCGTCATTCGCTTGCCATATATGTGAGCTACGAATACATCCTACGATTGGTGTAGCCCACTGGGTTACCTTCCACATACATTGTGTTCTGATCTGAGTTGACAGTAGTGGACCATCATTTGCTTTAGTTGCTCACCCTACGACCTTCCATCGGGTTTACGCAGAGTAAATGGCACAAAATGGCCCAATGGTTGGAGCGCGAATTTACTGACTGGAAGGTCCTTGGTTCGAACCCAACCTCTGCATCTTGAGTTCCCCTGTCTAGCCTTGAACAAACTGGCAGTATCCCAGTCCTCGTGCTTTCGGCAGCTGGGTGTCGAAAGGGTATTACAGCTGAACGATTCATGTTGTTTATTTTACATGGCGTTCAGGTGATTTCACACAGTGCATAATCCGATGTGAGAGACAAATCCGGAAACCGATTCCAGTCCACTATGGGAGACGGATGACTCCTGTTACACGAATGAGTACCGACCTTGGATTACTGCCTGTAGTCCCTAAGTTTCGTGTTTCCCCGGTTGCATATTCAGTATTTAGCACTTCCAAACAATGGTGTTCAAGTAAACTGAACTTGATCGCTCATAAGGCAGTTGGAACTGCCGACTAAATATCCGGTTAGGCAAGAAGCTTGTTTTTCTAGGGGGCAATTTCAATGGCAAGGCATGGTAAATCATTTTGCAATGTGGAATCTCGGTTGATTGGAGTGTTATTGGAGGAAAGTAGTACCACAGGACCTTCCCTTAACAAATAACGATTCTGCTGCAGTCAAGCGTCGCCTCTAAACACTGGCGTTTCCATCGATGGGGAAATACTGTCTGTGCAGTTGGTCTAACTAGTACATCCATTGGATAAATCCAAGGATCATGGTCGCGTTGGCCTGAAAGTCGATTCTTTTACCTACGACTGCGGCAAAATTTCTCATGCTACATTGCAATCGTTAATCTACGTGGTGTCTGGTGCAATGGACACGCCAACACGTTTCCATTGATTTGCATTATTTCGTCGCTTGTTTACATGGGAAGCACAAAGTAAAGTTGCAATTTTGGAGTTTTGCTGGGTAGGTATTTTGTTCGTAGTCACACCACTCTCGTTTGAACGGCCGTCCTCCTGTGCTGGCGTAATTATTCCAAAGGGAAGCAGTGGACTCGAGTTTCGCTGTTATTAGAGCTCATCAGCAGTGCATATCCAAAGGCCGTGCCGTAATTTGAACCCGGACATCTGACATGCGAGGCGAGCGTGTAAATCCCGGCAAGGCCATTGGATATGCACGGCTGGTGAGCTCTAATAAGAGCGAAACTCGAGTCCAGTGCTTCCCTTTGGTGTGAGCTCACCGAAATAATTACCCCAGCACAGGAGGACGGGCGTTCAAACGATAGTGGTGTGACTACGAACAAAGTAAAGTGTACCATTGGTCAGTGTTATTTACCTTAGACGATACTGTTCCACCCTGTCTTGTGAGCTGAGATGATTCATATGTTATCCCGCACTCCGGCGGATCAATCGTGGTGTTTTCAAACACCAATCTAGTGTATATCAGGTGATCCGAGCTGCATTAGTTGCTCACCGGTATGGAATCAGCTCTGGTAATTGGAACAATATACCTGTTCTCCATAAGTTTACCAATCCGGCTTGGTCAGCCATCTAAGTCAAGCTAAATGGATGCCTCTGGATGCTAAGGGAATGTTGCGCACACTAGAGAATCTCGAATTCATCTAGAATTTCGATATACTTGTTTCCCATTTGTGTGCAACAATGTCATAAGTGGCTGTTCGCTCTGTTCCTCCTAGTTGCCATGTTGAGTGAGCCAGATGCTTCTTTAAACGATGGACTGTTGAGTGGACTATTTGTTAAACCCCACCCACGGAACACTTGGCGGTTAAGCTTTTCATGGTGATGCTGGTAGTCTGCATAATAGTATAGCCTCTGATCACCTTCTACAATGAACTCTGTATGACCTGATTGATTGTATCCTAATGTTCACGCACTCCTTAAGGTCTATAAACCGAAAGAAGAGCGAACAGGGGATGCCAACGTCGACGCAGTTCAAAAGCCGCTGCCGTGAACTACTTGGGCTACCAGCTAAGGAATAACTCACACACGTATACCTGATTCTTGCCTGTCAGACAAGTTCGACTGGCAATTTCAAATGCCCTGTGGATATCTGATACTGTGGTACTATTATGAAGACTATTGTTTGCTTACACCAGCAGGAAATGTTACCATGGATGTACAACGAATATTCAGTTGCAAACAGAGTTCGACGAATAGATCAGCCACTTGATCAACTACTAGAACCCTTTATGTTTTAGAGGTTGCTTTGTATTAGGCTTTTCTGTTTTCACAGTAGGAGACTGCGCCACCTCCCCTCATCTAACCATGTTGTAGCATGCACACTTCCTTAGTTTTTTTCTAATTACAAACCTACCTACTTTGCTTCTCACTCCATTCCACCATTGCCCACGTTCGCTTTTCAACCTGCTTCTTCATTGTTTGCAGGGTAGATGTGTCGGAAGTTGACCTCCCATGGCATCTCCGTGTGGAACGCGTCCCTACAGTGATTTTCTTCCCGGCAAATCGGTATGCTTCGATGCGTATATGCGTCATTTTCTGGCAAAATGCTACCACCAACAAGCTGTCCTCTCTTGTTTGTACTGAAGAATACAGGTCGTCTCAAAACAAGAGATTGGGATGTATGTAGAATATAATTGACATAATCACCACTTAAAATCGAAGTTGATAGATTCAAATACCACAAGATAACAAAGTTTGCGTTCATGTCCTCATTAATTCCGATTATTAGGCTCGTCCAACTAGAGTTTTCGTGTAGTCTTATCTAGTTTAAACCAAAGGACTACTTTAAGGCTGCAAATTCAGAAATTACTACTCGAGTCAGTGGGTCAAATCAGTGAAAGGAAGAAGTCCTTCGCTGCGGAGTTATTAGAGGCTACAGAATACTGGACAAGGGAGCAGAATTCTCGTATGCATCTTGTTTACAATACTGAACATTCATTTTCTCCTTGAACGCGTCTTCCTGAACTTTCCTGGATATTCATTGACTGCTACTCAAATGCAAGCAAATGCTTTAAAGTGACTCCACAAATTCCGTAGTAGATCTCACTTTTCTAAAGACGTGAAGTGGATTTACGAGAGAACGTGCTACTCGTATGCTATCAGTAGTATCCACCTTCACACCAGTATATCACAGCACTTGAGGATAGCATCCAACCACCCAACAAAGGTTGGTGAACATCTATAAACCAAAAAACCTGGGAAAGTTGGTAAAAAAAACTGCCCTAGTGCAATACTGTGCACTGAGGCTCTCACCCTTTTGAACGCAAATTCATCTTCATAAATATGCTGTTCTAATGCTTGACTGAGTCACTGATCTCTCTGTCTTCCAGTTCGACTACACTACGATGCCCACGGTTCATACACTTACACACTGTTGGAGTATTCGGTCCAACAGATTAGTGAGTACTTTGAGCACAAACTGGTGGAGCATTGGCTACAAGGGTAACCGATGTGGCACATTTCTAGCACGTAACTGTCTTTGGAAATATCGAGCGTAGACCAGTGATTGCACAGGTATGAGTGCCATGAACTCACGTCAGTGGTAGACCTGGCCATGGTTTCTAGGCCTACGACCTTGGGCTTTAACGTGTCCCAGGTTGTTCGTTTGCTTTCCCCTAAGCAGTTCCCCAGTCCTCTGTAGTCAGCGCGTTCCTCAAAAATGTCACCACCTTGCCTCTCTGATACTTCTCTTTGATGCATTTCTAATGGGCAGTCCATTTTGGTGTAATTATGCTTTGAAGATCTAACTTGCCCTGGAAGTCGTGCAAGAGATCACCGATAACCTTCAGCTCCCCAATGAATCCGTAGGCACGTGTGTGATACGATGCCAGAGTCCTTGGTGGTCTGGCTGGTGAATTCGATTGATCCAGTAAATATCAAGCCGTGGGCCAGTATGCTTGTTGAAAAAATGTGGCATGTTTCAAACGATAGGAGATTCATTCGAATTATTTCATATCTTTGGTCCTTTTGGCGTTTTTCCACCAACGAACCGCGCCATTCAAAGCAGCGGAGTCGTTTGGATAAGACGTAATCAACCTGCCACTGATGCATTTTTGCACCACAGGCCAACCGAAATGTGCTAACTAGTCAATTTTCGTTTACCTATCAATCACTTTTTAATTTAGTCTAAGAAATGTACCTGCAGTCGGGTGTGGTGCGTAAGCAGCCCCTTGTAGCCATAGTTGCTGTGATTTGCCCGTTTTTTCGTTAAGAGACTGAGTTCAATATTCAGAAAGGCCTTCTCCTAATAGCCTTCCACTTCGGCCAAGACGCAATCATCAGAAAAATATCCCTTACCGCCAAAACAACATGACCCTGCTGCCTATTCGAATGCACCTATCGTGCCTTGAAACCGAACTGTGCTGTTTGATCAACAGTAGATAAATATGATCCACAAATCCACGAAAAAATTTCCACGCTGCCAAGCAAATTATCGCATAAATTCTACCTCCAGCCTTGATAATCTGTTCGCCGTGTGGCCATATAATTCCATTTACTGACAAATTCTGCTCCCTCGCTTTATGCATGAAGTTTTAATTTGACGTGAAATTTTCCACCGCCTTTTTAACAATTTAATCGTAACGCTCAACCACTTCCATCCACTACCAGGTCCACCTATTCCACTCGGTTCTATTGGCCCATCACACGGATTACTGACCCGTCCATGGAGCTTGTTAAGTTCGTTCGAAAACAGCTTGGAAAGCCACCGTTTTCCGAACACATTTCGCCGATTCTATTGGAATCAGCCGAAGGAAGAACACAGTTGTTGGAAGCTTTACATAGGTCCGACAGCATTCTCCTCGCGCCACTTCACGGCCATTGTATTGCTCGATCGACTTCATTCAGAAAATTCACCTGTCTCAAGGGGATTTTGGCGTCTATCACAATTTATATTCGCAAATATGTTCATTCTCTTAGCGTGTACTTCGCCATAGTTGGTCATCTGGAAGGAAACTTGCAGCGTATCAACGATAGACTAACTTGTCCCTTCACGCGCCTCTATTGGTCTGCTCGTAGTCCTTGGAATTTGCGTCGTTCATTGGATGCGCTTCTGAAACAGTCAAAGTTGTGGAATAATGCGACGGCGCATATCAGAAATCTTTCCAACACATTACAACAGTTAGTCTCTCAGGCCAAATCCATCAAGTTACTTTTGTGATTTTCTCGAAGCACAATCCACACCCCTCGCTGACCATTGTCCGGGTCAGTGTCTACTTGGGATCCTTGTTTATTTGCTGTGAGATGCTTTTTTTCTCCTATTTTCAGCACCGTTTACAGTTTTTACTTCTTTTGGGCATGGATATTCAGCAATAGAATTTTGGAACCGTTTTTCTCTTCGGCTTCTATGGTTTTCAACTGCACGTTACTGTAATACCAGAGGAAATGGAGCAACATGGGACTGCTCATAACTTTGCTGTTTGACGGTGTCATGCAGGAATTTAATGGGCTTCACAACTTTGTAGCACAGTGTAATCTCCGAAAGTTGTAATGACCCCTAAGATTTGTGGATCAGGATCGATTTAGAGAGGCCGTCTGAAATGACCGATCAAAAGAGGCCTTTTCGTCAGTGGTTCGCACTGTTTCCACTGCTATTTTATATCCTTCAGTGCGAAACCCGAGTTACGTCAGACGCATGTGACTCCCAGATGCTGTTTTCCAATACCGTGGCTTCAAAACGGTCCGCCAAGCCGATGCGGTTCTACACAAAAACACTATATGCCATGAAGCGTGAACTACACAGCCTGCTCTTGCAACGGCGTACACCGAACTTGGAACCACTGCACGTTCTTCCATTCACACTGGTGTGCGCGTGCGTTCCGTCAACTGGATTGACGGTATTTCTTGTAGGTACTAAAGGCAAACTATCTCAATTACATGAACACAAGTGTACAGGAAGTCGTGATTCATGGTACGATATCCTGATACACTGCACTTTTGGCATCTAGGCTTAGGTGTAGGATTCCATTGATGCGTTTTACCAAACAATTGAGTGATGTGCTGGTTCCTGCAGTTCCTACGCTTGATCCAATAAATGGTGTTCGATATCGTGTTATGATTAGCTGTATCATGGAATCTCGTGACCATTTACCCAGATACCTGATGACCCATGTTTTGTAATAATAAATCGTTCAGTTTTAGCGTTCTTCCGGAGCCTAGCTGTCATGCCACCAGAAGGGAGTACGAGGGCTGAGATATTGCCAGGTTGCCCTAGACAGGGAAGTTGAGGGACCGAGGTCGTTTTCGAAACATGGACCTTCCGGACTTGAGCCATCTTGCCCCATTTGCGCCTCATTTGCATCTGCTCTGGAATGGAGCCCCGATGAACAAGGCGTTATTCTAGCATCTGACAGTCTGTAGAGATATGGTCAACGCAATACCAACCCTCCTTACTCCCCTCGAGACTACCGCACGCAGCCACCAGAAGTACGAGGGCTGAGATATTGCCAGGTTGCCCTAGACAGGGAAGTTGAGGGACCGAGGTCGTTTTCGAAACATGGACCTTCCGGACTTGAGCCATCTTGCCCCATTTGCGCCTCATTTGCATCTGCTCTGGAATGGAGCCCCGATGAACAAGGCGTTATTCTAGCATCTGACAGTCTGTAGAGATATGGTCAACGCAATACCAACCCTCCTTACTCCCCTCGAGACTACCGCACGCACTACCAACTCCTTTTCTGAAAATTAGCGCTGCAACTGATTCACTCAAATAGCCTGGCACGGTTTCTGTTTTCCAAACGCAGATAAACTGATTGAATAAACGTTAAATGATTACTTCGTCCCCCTTATTGAATAGTGCATGTATGAGGTCATCCAGACCAAGTGTTCCTAGGCGCTCGAGAGAGTACATACAGTCATAAACTCCAACAGCGATATCAAACTCAGTGTAAACCATGTTTCTGGGCAAAACTTGTCATTTATCTCTTGCTCGTGCTCTCTGCAAATTTGGCCATCTGCTCCACCGCCCAAGGTCAGCCACGGCTAGGGATGGCTTTTCAGTTGTAGGTCACGTCAACCGGTGTCATCATTGCATATCCCCTCCATCGCTCTATCTTTCCCGTTTTCCAAAATCCACACTTATTCATCACATGATAAACATGGTCCACAGGGTTGCCTCCCCGTTGTGTTTTTACGCGCCACGTTCAAATTGCAACGACTCGATCATGCCTCATTGCCAGCGGCTAGACGCACAATGTATTTTTCTGCAAAACGCCTGCGGACGAAATAAAAACTTTAACGTCAAAATGTTGCACTTCTTTGCATATATGCGTATGCTGAAAACCCCCTCATCTGCCGTTATTTTTTTGCGATTTGTTTTAATCGATGACATTTGAAAATTATTGGCGCACATTCGGCTTTGAACTTCGTCTGCTATGGCTTCGGAAGTGGCTTTCGTTGAGAAATTTTTGGGTGTATCGTTTTCATCCTTCACGGCATTTGAGAAGACCTTAAATCAATACATGAAGGATAACTTTGTGATATTTGTGCGTTCATCCAGTAATCGAAGCACCAACACTATTTTGCGTTACGAATGGGTGTACTACAAATGCAGCAGGCGCCCTCCAAGAAAAACGGAAAGCCGTGGAATCCGAAGAAGCTAGTAAGCCGAGCGTAATTTCTAATAAAAAAATACGCGAAGCACCAGCTGCCCAGTGCGAATAGCCAGCGGCTGCCTCATTTGGGCGCTCAGTATTCGTACAATGAAACTGGATTTTTGAAAGCTATTATGTGTCCCTAGTACGCCAAATCAAACAAGAAATTGAGTTCAAAGTACCAGTCCAAACTTTTGAGCCCAATTTAAGCGTCCCGAGGTCTCAGTAGTGCTGGGAAATTATTCCACCATACTTTTCTGCCAGATGTATAGTTGCCTCGGCCGACAACGATATTTGGTTAGCTGCAAAAATATGAAAGTATATTGGAATGGCTTTTGATTTGAGCACATGAGCAACACATTGCAACATTATCACGCAAAAAGTTTTATTCCACTCGTAAAAGTTGCAGCTAAAATCATTGCGCGGCTAATGGTAGTGGCTTTTCAGTTGCCGCGTCCGGGACGCACCAGAAGTTTCTCTGAAACCGTGGTTCGGGAAGAGGTAGTTTAACCAGTAAGTTTTAGCATTTGATGGCATATACTCGGGCCCCCAATATCTCTACACTTGGCCGCAGTTTCATTGGAAGTTGTTTAAACGGACTCGGAGTCTACTGTGAGCGCAGAATTCAAATTTTAATGGCTGCCTGTGGCTTCGCACACTGTCTCTCTGAGAACTCTGGGATATTTTATGGAATGCGTGCAACTAAGGTAGCTTGGAACTTGTAGGGACATGAGGTCAGAGATACCTGGTGGTGTTGCGTGCGTGTGCGGAAAGCTGACCTAGGGATGAAGCTGTTGCAGCCTAAAGAAAACCATGAAGCTCTGTAAAAACCAGTTGCATCTGGGGCGTCATATCACGTGTCTTTGGTGAATGTTGCAGCATCTTCTCTTAAATCGATAAACTTTTTGATCCATTGGGGGAATTTTCGAGATATATGCCACAACCAGGACAAGCTCAGCCCGGGAACAGGCGTCCGACAAAAGTTGCTTCCATTTTAGCTTTCTCTTCCTTCATCGTAGGAGGCGGATTATGACGTTCATCATGCGGAAGGAGCATATTTTGATCAGAGGACGTGCAGTTGAAGTGAGGGTTGTCAACAGCGCAGTCTTTTCCATCATCGTGCACAGGAGGTGCGGAAGAGTAGACCTGTTGCGGAAACATATGGGGAGCTCCAAAATCTCACTCCATTCCTTTTTAATTTCGAAATTCTAAGAAAAACGCTTAAATGTCTTCTGAACCCGGTTTTCAAATAGCCTCTGGCAAAAGTCTTGCCAATCTGGAGTATACAGACGTCGTAATCACCTTCGAAGAAGAGGAACAGGTGCTGGTGTATTTGGGTGAACTGAACAAAGACATCCTGCCATTTATTGCACACTTCGTACCCACAAAGTATCACACTATCATAATGATGTTTGATCCCAAAAGTTGGGTTGCGTACCGCCAGGCATAATCATAAGGTTAGTCAGAATAGAATTTGAGTTTCATCATGGTTGCAGGTGGTGCAACAAGTGAGAGATAGGGTACAGTCAAGGGAAGGAAGGGCATAGTTGCGGGTGTGTTACCAGTCTGTGTATAGAAGTGCCGTGCCATCATTGCACAGAAATACTTCGGTTTCTGGAGAGCCCTGTACCGAACGTNTCTCTACACTTGGCCGCAGTTTCATTGGAAGTTGTTTAAACGGACTCGGAGTCTACTGTGAGCGCAGAATTCAAATTTTAATGGCTGCCTGTGGCTTCGCACACTGTCTCTCTGAGAACTCTGGGATATTTTATGGAATGCGTGCAACTAAGGTAGCTTGGAACTTGTAGGGACATGAGGTCAGAGATACCTGGTGGTGTTGCGTGCGTGTGCGGAAAGCTGACCTAGGGATGAAGCTGTTGCAGCCTAAAGAAAACCATGAAGCTCTGTAAAAACCAGTTGCATCTGGGGCGTCATATCACGTGTCTTTGGTGAATGTTGCAGCATCTTCTCTTAAATCGATAAACTTTTTGATCCATTGGGGGAATTTTCGAGATATATGCCACAACCAGGACAAGCTCAGCCCGGGAACAGGCGTCCGACAAAAGTTGCTTCCATTTTAGCTTTCTCTTCCTTCATCGTAGGAGGCGGATTATGACGTTCATCATGCGGAAGGAGCATATTTTGATCAGAGGACGTGCAGTTGAAGTGAGGGTTGTCAACAGCGCAGTCTTTTCCATCATCGTGCACAGGAGGTGCGGAAGAGTAGGCCTGTTGCGGAAACATATGGGGAGCTCCAAAATCTCACTCCATTCCTTTTTAATTTCGAAATTCTAAGAAAAACGCTTAAATGTCTTCTGAACCCGGTTTTCAAATAGCCTCTGGCAAAATCTTGCCAATCTGGAGTATACAGACGTCGTAATCACCTTCGAAGAAGAGGAACAGGTGCTGGTGTATTTGGGTGAACTGAACAAAGACATCCTGCCATTTATTGCACACTTCGTACCCACAAAGTGTCACACTATCATAATGATGTTTGATCCCAAAAGTTGGGTTGCGTACCGCCAGGCATAATCATAAGGTTAGTCAGAATAGAATTTGAGTTTCATCATGGTTGCAGGTGGTGCAACAAGTGAGAGATAGGGTACAGTCAAGGGAAGGAAGGGCATAGTTGCGGGTGTGTTACCAGTCTGTGTATAGAAGTGCCGTGCCATCATTGCACAGAAATACTTCGGTTTCTGGAGAGCCCTGAACCGAACGTCAATCATGAGGTAATTGGGCTCGGATGTGCAGTTCTGTGAAGAAGGGGATATATTTGTTTGGCCGGGAGAAACCTCAGGGTAGAGCAAAGCTTATGTAAGACCGCAGGTATTTTCCGATTCCGTTGGAGAGACAGTGTGGGTAGCGTTTTATACACCTACGAACATTTGTTGATTTAGATCGCAATGTGACAGATGAGGTCAATGCATGAGCCTATGATGCTCGGGTCGCGTTTGCTAATTCGAAACACCTATAGCGTCAAGGAGGTATATCCATGAATCTCAAGTAATATCTGAATCAGGCCGCAGTACGGGCTGTTCTGTCGTATGGCTGTGAGACCTGGCATGTTTGGGGAGCGGAACCAAGGCATTTTCAGGCGTATGACAACGGTTTCTCAAAACCATAACTCTTGAGGGTCGGTATTGGTGAACCATTAGTCGGTTGTGTGCCGGGGATTTACACACAAGAATGTGTCCCTGCAGTCCCCGACTGGTTCATCATCACTGTCTCAGAAAGTTGGATCGCATCAGGCTTGGCTATCTTACAAGACCGTATGTTCGGTGAGTGGTGATAACAATGATGCGGCCTTGGGAATGAAGCGTCTGTAGAAATTTATCATACCCAAAAAACGCTTAAGTTGTTTAAATGAGGTGGATAAAGGAAAATTTTTGATGGCATCCAGTTTATCATCAGTGGGCGATATACCATCCTGGTAAACCGTATGTCCAAGAAACTTTAATGTAGGCACGCAAAAAAAACATTTTTGTACGTTGCTAACAACGCCATGGTCGCGCAGTCTAGTGAATAAATGGCGTAAATATTCTATATGTTGCTCCACGCTATTACCGGCCACTAAAATGTCGTCTAAGTAAGCAAAAACAAACGGTAAACCGGGAAGTAATTGGTCAATAAAAGGCTGAAATGTCTGGGCTGCGTTTCTCAAACCAAATGGCATGCGCAAAAACTCGAAGAAACCAAAAGGTGTAGTGATTGCCGTCTTATGAATGTCCTCGGGGTGAGTTGGAATATGATGATAGGCCCGAAGGATATCAACGTGAGAAAATATTGTACAGCCAACTTGATCAGATGCAAAATCGTGAATGTACGGGATGGGGTAACGATCTGGAGTCGTTATGTTATTTAGTGCTCGACAATCGCCGCAAGGTCTCCAAGCTGTTGCAGTTTTCTTTGGGACCATGTGAAGTGGTGAAGCCCATACACTTTTGAATGGTCTAATGATTCCCAACTGCAGCATGTGCTGGAATTCTTCTTTGGCAATTTTTAGTCTTTCCGGATAAAGTCGCCTTGGACGTGAGTAAACGGGAGTTCCTCGTGTGTCAATGTGTGTCGCTTCTGCTTGATGAACTTTTGGGCTTAAGAGTTCTGGAAATTTTCGGAGTAAGTCATGATAACGAGAAGAGCCGTGTGGTGCTAACGTTATTGGGCAAATGTTCGGCGTAACTTTTGACTCTCCTTTGTCTGTTAGTTGGTTGGTGGCGTCAAATAGGCTTTGACGCTTTAGGTCTACTAGTAAGTTATGGTGAGTCAGAAAATCTGCTCCCAGAATTGGCTGATGTACGTCTGCAATGATGAAAAACTATTTGAATGCTCTACGTAGGCCGAGGATGAGCTCTAGCGCTCTTTGTCCATATGTTTTTACGCAAGTGCCGTTTGAAGCCCTCAGTGTGAGCGGGGAGGGCGCCAGTTTGGAGTCCGCAGCGGTTACAGGTATTACACTGATATCAGCACCTGTGTCGACCAGAAAGCGGAGACCAGAGTTCCTACCTAGAAGAAGGAGACGGCGGGAGTTGTGATCTAAGCCTGGGACACTACTCGCACCTACTGTGCGGCCTGTTCTTTTTCCGGATTGGAAATTTCTTGCGGGTGATGATACACGAAATGAACAAGGTTTTGTGCATTTTCGAGCAGATCGGCCGAACTGGGTGTGATACCAGCAGTACCCTTGGGAACGTTTAGAGGAAAGAGAACGACGGCGCTTTTATGCAGGCTCAGGCGTAGATCGACGACGTTGAAAACGATGAAAACGAATAGCAGCTATTTGATAGCGAGCTCATCGAGACGAGCATTGATTGGGGAAGCTGTGCTAGACGAGTCAAGGGAATTGATATTTGAAGTAGAAGGTTGTATTTCGAGTATTTTATCAGCGATACTTGCCAGTTGCGTCAAAGGGACGTTCTCTGTATCCGGAGCGAGGATCAACTTCACGTGTGTTGGTAAACGTTTTTTGTTAAGAATTGCCTGAGTGACGCGTCATCGATTTTTTTGTCACACAAAATGCTGTAAAGTCGGCGTATGAATTGACCCATCTAGTGTTTCACCGCTTATCAGTTGTTCTGGGCGCTTATGTTCGAATAATTCAGTTCGCGCAATTAATGCGGTTTTAAGTTGTGTAAATGGTTGGGAGTTATCCGATGCCATAAGGATATCGCGTAAATCTGCCGCTATTTCAGGACGTAGGACGGATAAAACATGGTAACACATAGTGTGTTCCTGGGTGATTCCTCTACGGGCAGATTGAGTTTGCACTTGAGTAAACCAGATGCACGGATAATGGTGCCAGAATGGAGGTAGGTGAACAGATGCGGCGTTGATGTTTGGCTGAGGTAATGGGGGGTTGGTGAC
Organism: Opisthorchis viverrini; assembly: GCF_000715545.1. Taxonomy (NCBI): domain Eukaryota; kingdom Metazoa; phylum Platyhelminthes; class Trematoda; order Opisthorchiida; family Opisthorchiidae; genus Opisthorchis; species Opisthorchis viverrini. Next base: position 990,801 of record NW_008751671.1, read on the forward strand.
TGAGCCGTAGGTGTGACAGACATGAATAGAAATATGGATATACGGAAGTGCAAATGAAAAAATGTCAGGAGTTACGTGAGTTCACAAACGTCGGGGTCACCAATTTGTTGATACCCTAGCGTAACCCGAAAACTAGTTACACGAACGAGAAAACTGGGAACACTAACAATATCAGCTTGTTGAGTAAAAATTATTACAATAGGTGTATATGTGAATAAGGGGACTTATCCTATTGCAGATTCAGGTTGGTAAATCCTGTTGTGAGTTCGGATGCAGGTTTCGTGCTTTCTTCGCTGTTGTAGCAGCCACACGTATTCCTGAAAATCCGTGAGTGAAGCGCCATAAGTCCAAGCGGCTCCGCTCCGAGCTGGGTGGCGTGCGAAGCTCCGTCGAGTTGTCGTGTTGCTGTGCTGTTATCCTATATGTAGGAACGTTTGCGTGTGTGTGGGTATCAGCACATGACTTGTTGCTGCCGTATCGGACGGTAGACAGTCGATATCGGATGAGTCACCCTGGTGTATCGTGGTTTGTACGTGTAGGGGAAAAAACGAGGTCTTGGGATCTAGGGCTTGACTGTGAAGGGTTGTGTGGCGTGATTTGTGAGCGCAAGGAAAAAGGCAGATCTCGTAATCTAGCGAGTGGCGGTGACCTGTACAGTCATGTATGTGGCGAAATTGTAGCTACGAACCCAGAAGAATGTTCCTTGTAATTTGTGTGTTTGTTGGTTACGATTTTCGATGAAGGAGTACGAGTTGTCAATTTTGTTTGGTAAATTGCATCGGTATCAAGGAGCAGAAATCGAGTGAATTTGGAATTTGGTGCTCTAAATGGGCGGGTATGACATCAAGCACCCACCCGCTCACTGGACGCCACACACAGGCGCGGACATAGTAGTTACAAGTTTTAGGCGAGTAAGGCTATATCGAGCAGAGCAATGAATATGGCAGGCCGTCGTATTAGGCTCTCAGGTACAGTTGAGGCCTTATTTTTACTGGTCTGCACGGACACTTGCCTGGAGTTCACCACAGTAGCAAAAATAAGCGGCATTGCATATGGGTATGAAAGAACATAGTTGGCCACTGGATGTTCACTGTGTATGGGTGAGGTCTCATAATCAGCGTCGCACATAGAAGCAGGCCAAGCAGTCACAATAAGTATTCGAGATGAGTAACAACGCGTAGAGTTATGGGTATAAGGGGCCGTCGTTGGTCATTTGGTGATGCTGTCGTGCACAGATGAGGCCCCGTAATCAGTGTTGCACATAGGCATTGATAAAGCCACAACCTCGAAAAACCCATAGTTCCGGCGAAAGTGGTTTCGGGGTGCTTCTAGTCAGATCGATATTTCCATGAGGAGCGCAATAGCCGCACAATGCTCACAGCCGCAAACCGTTTATGAGTGAAGTAAGGCAGTTGAAGCCAAAACGTTGTATTGTGTTCATGTGCCCAAAACAAAAATTACTCTAATCCATGTTCATATTTTTGCAGCTCAGATACCTCTGGCGGAAAAGTCTGGTGGAATAATTTCTCAGCATCGCTGGGACCCAAGGACGTATAAATGGGGCTCAAAAGTTTAGACTGCTACTCTGAACTCAACTGTCGGATTGCCTTAGTCCATCAGGGTCAAGTCATGGCTTTCGAAAATTCCGTGCCATCGTACGAATACTGGGCTCCATTTTCATGATGGACCAAGTTCTCAAAAACCACGATGAATCAAGGTTACCGCACCATGATTAACGATGTCTATTTCCCAAGGATTTCCTGCATGCCTTTTGTTTGGTTGATTTGTTTGGGCAGCCGACACTTCTGGGTCATCCTTAGCCTTAAAAGGGAAAACAGTACTTAAGGAATTAAGATACCAAGGCTCGCAGGAAAAAGTGAATCGATTAAAATACGCGAAGGTTGCCGGCAGTTCCGTTTCTGTAATAGTTTATGGAAATTTCTAGAGCCAACATCGCGCTTATGGGCGTTGAATATATGCGAATCATACCATGTATCTAAAATATTCCGTTACATCCTGCTCAAACGGACTGACTCCGAAACCTGTATTCGGAATTAGAAATAAGCTGTCACGAGGAATTGCTGTTATTGACACACTGATTATATTCAATTCACTAGAAACTGCTGTAAATAACCAAGAACGTATATGATAATCACTTATGAACATAGGTCCAGTTTACTGGTACACTGATTAATAGCGCCGTGGAAATATTCTGATCCTGTTTACTGACAGCAGAATTCTCAACAGCAATGGCAAAACAAACCAGGTTTTACGTAGCCTGCTCCGGAAGCTGCCAGATAATTGGCCACTAGAGTTGTACACGAGAGGTGATCATCGTGGTGCATAACATTGGGAACCAGGCTAACTAAAGGATGCTGCGATCTCCTGCACTATACAGCAATAAAAACTTAGCTGACGCACATGACTAACATGTGGCTGCCGGTCCTCGATGTTTAATCAACCGGCTAAACGTAACCTACCTCGATCGTAGCAAACAGCTGAGAGAACCCTATGGTAGGTGTTTGACCTGTCTGACTGTACAAGAATAGAAGAATAGGAGTTGGGCGGGTAACAAAAGATTGATGTCAGTTACTAGAGAACAAGCAGACCTTGAGTAGGGGCAAAGACTGCGGAATTCAGCAGCACAAAGGCAAAACGGGGTTCCAGTAAGCGAACGTAAGCCAAATTACCCGTCGGTGGTTAAGCACAAAGGAGAATAATCGCTGGTCACCATTGATTCGCAGTAAGTACCGGAATACGTTTTTGTAGTTTTCGTATTCAAACAAAAAACGATTATGCAACTGATGAAATACGTAGCGTTATAATGGAAGCAAAATAAAGGTACAAAAAGCCCCACTACTCCCCCACTAGAGCGTTGACTGTGAAAAGGAAAAACGCTCGAATAAATAAAGTAACGAATCACAAGTTGCTCACTTCAAGTTTCGTAATCAGCTAAGTGCTGAGGGAAACGGACTCGACGTCGGGAACGACTAGTGGAAGGAGTGAGGTTGGCGGGAGGGGTATCTTGGGTAGGTGTGGGTGTTGTTGGGATAGCAGGATTGCTGGATGTGGTCATGGGTGCTTCAATGTAGGCAGGTTTCAGGCGATCAATGAAGACGGTATCACGCTTTCCGCTTCTCTCTAAAACAAAATATTCGGAGTGACGTTCGATAACCTTGAATGGGCCATCATAACAGGGTTGGAGGGGTTTCCTCGTCGCGTCATGTCGGACAAACACAAAAGATGTAGAAGAGAGATCGGCTGAGATGTGTTCTGTTCGCGTTGATCGTCTGGTCGGTGTCGCACAAAGTTCGGA
>NW_008751671.1:1002801-1014430 GCF_000715545.1 Opisthorchis viverrini
GGTTCATATTAGCTGTCCACAGAATCCACGTTCCCCAAGCGTACAGAGTTACAGCCCTAGGTGTAGCTTGGCACCCAGCGATATGTAGTTTTGAAGCCACAACTAAGGCGGCCTAGTAAAAATGTTTCAGGTATTCGATATTCTTGCACCAACTCCATCGGACTAATAAAACCACCGAGGTATGTGAAATGTTCCACATCGTCGAATGACTCCTCTTGTGTTTGAGGGGCAAGTGAATGGACCGTAATTTCTGAAACATGACTTTACCTTCTGAAAGTGCAAGGTGCCTGTCGAACGTAATGGCTCTAATTTCTTAGCTTAATTCCCAGTCTGAACCTCATAAGCCAGTGTTTCCTTCAAAACAACCATCAGAAATGTATAACCTATCAACACGCCTAAAACTAGAGCAAAAACCCAAAGGCGTATGTGGCCACAACATTCTGGAAATTCTGATGCCTTCTGAATGCCACATTGACAACAGGCACTCGGCAAATGCAGGGTCATAATTGGTTGTAAGTTTCGGAGGTTTGACCAATCAGAGTTAAATGTTATGATGGACCAGCGAGTGGTTCGAACTCTTGGCCAGTCGCGTGCGATGAAGGCTTTTTGTCAATAGCAGTGTCTAACTATTGTAGTATACAGTGTCCGTCATTTTGACTGATTCATATTAAGTATTGGTGATGTACAACCTTGCTTACTGGGCTTTGGCTCATGAGCTTTATTTCTGTTTTCTATCCACAGAAATTGTCGTGAACACCTGCCCTCGGAGAGTCAGTCCCCTGGTGCTTCCATAGCATGCATATTACACTATCAACGGCAAATTAGTGTCCGTGGGAATTCTGCCCAACATCTTCCACTTGAATTTTGTTTACGTAGCTTCGAAGCTGAGGGTTCACTTGCAGTGCCATAACTTGCTTGCAGATCCTGTCTGTGCAGCTTCGCGGTCGTTGTGCTCAAGCTGGACCTCCAACAGAGTAGCTGATTAATTTTCCGAAACAGTGCAAAGATCATAATTGTCCAGAAGCGTCTCCAGACTCAACAAACTGGGTCATGTATGGAAGGATGTGCGCATCTATCGGCCAGGTTTGGTTCGCGTGCCGGATCCGCATGACTGTTCCAACTTGAAGGAAATTACAACTGAATGGTTCTTCACACCGAAAGGCCAAAGGGAGCGGTCAGACTTAGAGCAGCGAGACCTTGTACTATCGTACGTAATCGTGCTGCGAGGCGGTCTGTGATAAAAGTGTGAAGACAGAAAGTTGTTCTCCCAGGCGACTAACATGTCCATATTCATGAAAGGAGCGATGCCTACTTCTCACGAAGCGGGACGTGTTATGTAAGGTCAGCTTTAAGTCGCACTGTGCTCGCTCATCGGCTTTTCGTGACCGCCGTTGCGTTACACAGTACAATCAAAATACTTTTTAAAACAAAATTTTCTCTTCTACTCAAAAGGCACCTGCTGCACGCAGTCTCATCAGGGATGAGACATAAATACCTTACTCTCTGCGCTCTCGGATTAGGCCAACCCGATGCAGCCGAGCAGGCCAGACTCTTGAGTAATCGAATTCGCGAAGGGTCTCCAAAGAAAACCCTTCTGCCCACTGCCTCGCGGGTCAGAATTGAGTCAGACGCTCAAGATGCGGCACCTCAACCAACCATTTTCCTCAGCCTGCGCATCCGGAAGTATCTGCCAGCACATTTCTGTGTCCACCAATGTTCCTACCCAACCCCTTCCCACCACACAAGCAAACGTTGCTGGGTCATTTTACCGACGGACCTTATGCCGCGCGTTGTCAATTCGCAATCAACAAAACAACATTACTTCATTCTGCATGGCAGCAAGAAGGTATTTCTTGCTGAAACCTTGTAATTCTGTACAAGTGATGACTCAGAAATATTGCGTGGGAGTTGCATTCAGCCCAAGAGCTGAACGCACTTCTTTCGATGGGATCGCAGTGAACAGTCGTCTTCGCGATGTTCGGTTATCCAACTCAGTTAAACTCAATGCCCCTCGACATGAAAAAACAGCACCTGTTTGTAGTATCGGCTTATGCCTCAACGGACTGCAGTTCTGAAGCTGGGAAGGATTCTTCCTATCGATATCTATCTGGTTTCATTCGTCGAGCAAGAAGCACCGACATTGCGATTGTTGCGGGGTTCGTCTGATCTCCTCGGAATCACATCTGATTGGTTGATTGGGAGTCGATGCTCGTCGCACAGACAACGGACAGCAACTCTTTCAGTTGTGTACTGATGATCAACTGTCTCTGGCCAGTACAATTTTTCAGCATGAACGTTCCTAACCTGATGGTCACTAACTGCAACTTAACCGTTGACCCACTTGGATCACGTGGCTATCAGCCACCGGTTAAGGACCACAATTCAAGGCTGCCGTTCCTTCTGGGGCACAACTTGATTCCGATCACTCCATGGTGCGTGCACGCCATACAGTTGGTTTCCCCTCAGGCCCTCACAAGTCAGAAAGAAGCATACCAATCCATCATATTCGAAGAATCACCATATCTCAACAATATCAATCTGAGCTAGCTCAGCAACCTACTGCAGTAAACCGATACCGTGCCGGTAGTGAGCGATTGGATAAAGCATGGCGAAATGTGAAAAGAGCTATGCTAGCGGCGTTCAGTGCTGCCTTTCTGACTTCTCCGATTCGACCACAAGACCACTGGAAAGATCGCTAATCGTGGTTAATAGCAGAAAATCCATACCGATAGGCAACGAGTACTGCGGTGCACACAAATGCCGAATAGTGAGGAGTCTAAGGAAAGACCAAAAGTTCTGGTGGAGATCGAAAGTTCGGAAGATGGAGAAGGCTTTTGCTACCAGAAACAGTCGTGCCCCGTGCCAACTGATACGATCGACTAGCCCTAGGAAAGCAAAGGCCAGTGAAACGATAAAAAGACAACTTACTAGTTCACTCGCGAAAACTTTGACTGGGAAAATGGGCTAAGCACTTCGAATAACAGTTTAGCTGGCGTCCTGCATCACAGTCCCTGAAGATGGTGCATACGGGCCAGTGAAATGTAAACCTTAATCGCCCGTCAGAAGAAGGGATAAAGTACGAAATATCCATACTGAAACATGAGAAAGCACCAGGACCAGAAGGTTTGTACCCAGCCCTGTTTAGAGAAGTCGGATCACGTGACCCATCTAACAAAGCCTATTAATGCTAAATGGAGCAAAGAGAAGTGCCTGCAGAATTGGGCATGTTGACAGTTGTTCCCATCTTCAAAAGACTATGTGGGTGCTGTGTGAAGACCAATGCGACATCCTGGTGGCATTAAATGTGTGTTGTGTTTGACGAGGGCTGAAGTGCAGTGACAACCACAATAAAAAAGAAAAACACTGAGGGCCCACAATCCAGGTTTTATTCATCGAAAACGTTGACACAGCAAGCCGAAACGAGAAAAAGTGATTTAACAATGAATGACGAAACGTTTTGATGAACAACAAATATACGCCATTCACCTCCGTAGAGATAAATGCTTACAGGAGTTCGTTTTATAACGAACAATTTCAGACCTCTCTGTTGCGCCAGAAATGCGGTCGTGTCCGCTGTTATTGTACAACCAGCGGGTGTCCAGAAGGATTCGAAATTTCCAGTTTCCGAAGCAGAGGAGTCAGATAGTTCCTGCTTAATAAATGAATCAGTATTGGGCTGTGACTGCTGCTGTTCGGATGCTGGGGCGCATTCGAAATCTGTGGAAAGCGCCAGATGATGCAGGGGGAGATAGTTTCTTTCATGCCGTTAAGGTGTCGGACATGTGCGTACTCAGGGTTACACTCCGGGAGCCCAACCTATTCGACTAAGGGGTCATACTTCGAAGATCATGTGTTTCGCCACATCAGAACCGGTCCTAGCGAAAGCGACCATTGTGGGCGTGTTTTACCGATCGCGGATTTTCGATTATGATGAAACATTCCCACGTATGGAATGGCATTGGTGGCGATGCACAACAAGGAGTGAATCGAATGGAGCGCACCTTATAAAACGGTTTCCCAGTGACTGATTTGAAGACTTTTTGATCGTAGTGAACGCGTAATAGCTGCTCAGTGTTCCATTTAATCGTCCCACCTGACCGTTTTCTCTTGGGTTTTATGGTGTGTTCAGACTGGTAGCAACGCCTTTTTCATGACAAAATCGCCCAAGCTCATCCGACATGGATGATGAACCGAGATCCGAACGCAGGAAACAGGCAGGCCAAATGTAGCAAAGAGCGACGGGGCGTTCAGCTGTAGCAAGACACAAGACATATCACCATATAGGAACTTGTAGCTGAACAAGGATGGGCGAATGGGGATACCTGTGTACAACCGTCTGTAGATATTTATTTTGAGTCGTCGAAGGCAATGGTCTTATGAAGTCAATGCTCAAACGTTCAAACGTTTGTGCGGCTCTAATGATTGTACCACCAGATGGTTTGAAGTTTTAGTTTCGCGCACACATGGCGAGATGGTTCAAGTGGTTAGAGAGCGAATTTACTAACCGGAAGGTCCGTGGTTCGAGTCCGACCTCCGCCACTCGACTTCCCCTGTCTAGGCTTGGGCAACCCGGCAGTATCTCAGCCCTCGTGCTTCCTTCGGGTGGCATGGCAGTTAGGCACTGGAGGGTGCTACAGCTGAACGCTTACACATGACATTGCGTAAAGACAAGTCGGATATCCCCTAAAAAAAAATGAGAGATTCCTGGCACGAACAAAATGCATCATGAATTTTTCTCCAGGATGGCGCCGGGTGTGCGTAGACGTTTTAGATCCGGCTGAGATGAAGAGTTCGCACAGGTACTCCGAAAGAGCGTGTGAGTGGCTTGCTTTTGATTCTTGGTCTGTAGGTTAAGTCAAAATGCAAAAGTAATAACTCCATCTGCCGTCCTTGGATTTTGCCATTTTTTCCTTTTCGTTGTTTTGAATACATGAACACAACGGTCCGCTTATTGATTACAATATTGAAATTGGTCCCGAGTAGGTAATGCTTCCATTTATGCACTGCTTCGGCAATTGCACATGCTTCTTTCTCAATACCATAATGATGTTTTTCATTGGCGGGCAGTGTACATGAAGGGAATGCGATCGGTTTTCCATCTTGATTGAGTGTAGCGGAAATCGCAACATCAGACACATCTGTTTCGAGTATCAGAGGTATTTGTGGATCGATAGTGATCACGGATGCATCCACCAACTTCTTTCTGAGACTTTCAAACGCTTTGATAACAAACTGAGGGACTGTAAAAGTTGTATTTTGAGTGATTGGGTAGATTTTATGGGAGAAATGGCTTTTCCAACGAAAATAGTGCGCAGAAAAGCCAACTGCACGTTCCTTAGACTCCATGTTCTTCGAACCAAGTGGTTCTTGCAGGACACTTAAACGTTCAGGGTCTGGTTTGATGATACCTTCAGTAATTTCATAGCCAAGGAGTCTGAGTTTAGTATCGGATTTATAGTTTATGGTGGTGATTTAACTGAAGGCCGCTCCGCGCGCTTTATGTGGGGCGAGATGGCTCAGTGGTGAGAGCACGAATTTACTGACCAGAAGGTCCGTGGTTCGAGCTCGAATTCTGCCTCCCGACTTCCCCTATCTAGGTCTTGGCAACCCGGCAGTATCCCAGTCCTTGTGCTTCCTTCGGGTGGCATGGTAGCTAGGCGCCGAAAGGATATCACATCTGAACGATTTTTATATTATTTTTCTTTGAAAGCACGCTACTCTTTTCGTATTCCCGAAGGTGTTCGACGCAACTGATAAAGATTGTTGCAAGCCTAAAAAGCCATGTGGATTCTGTCAAATTCCTCAATGGGTATTTGATGATGCGCACTTTCAAGATCGAGCATGCTGAAACTTCGATATTTAGCTATTTTACTACTCATATCCTCAAGTTTGGATAGCGGATAAGGGTTCGGTTGCGTAAATCGGCTTGTACTTTGACTATAGTCAACAACCATCCGTTTCTTTTGTCGCTCGCTTGTCGTGACGAGCGCTTGCGCTCTCCATGGGGACTGTGACGGTTTATTGATCGAGCAAACGCTTTACTTCAGAAGCACTGAGAGCCTCGTCGTCCGGACTTCATGGCAGTGGGTTTACACCTTGGATCAAGATGCGCAAATAAAGTGAGAGGTTCTTTGTCGGCGAGAAATAAGGCTTACCTCCGTTGAATGAGATTTTCAGGAATTTGTGAAGCTTAAGAAAGTCATGTCCCAGTAGAATATCCGCGCAGAAATCACGTAATCTGAAAACGTGAGAGAGATACATGTTTTGTTCCTGTTGCAATGTTAAAGAACAATGTCCGAGTAAAGCTTTTGTGCTGGATGGATACCAAAGTGATCTCAGATGACGACGGTAGTAGAGGGCGCTTATTACGACGGATTGCGTTTTCGAAAATGAAACTTTTTGAACTACCAGTATCAACAAGAGTTCGAAGTGGAACGCCGTGGCTTTCACATCAGTGACTGCTTCTTTGAGACACTAGGGGGCCCGCATCACTGATGCAAGATCGCGCACCAGAAACAGATGAGGTGTTCCTTGGACCAATAATAGTTCCGCATAGGTTTTGAGAATTTTCCTTTCCATAGTTTTTGTAGATCCCGTCTTTAGCGGGGTATTTATAACGTGGGTGGGGAGCATAGCCACGGGAGAAACATGAATACCTCATGCTGGCAAGTGTCATCTGTTCATGCGATGACGTTTGAGAACATGAAAACCTAAGCGGGTGTTTGATACGGTAGCACGGAGTTGACTTTCGGGTTAAAAAAAAGCCGCGATTGTTTTTGCGCTAGTTCAATAGATTTTGCATGATCGCAGGCGATTTTAAAATCTAGCGACTTGTGTTCCAACAGTATCTGGCGTGGATTTTTCAAATAAAGTCCACTAATAAGTGCGTCTGGTAGTGCTTCATCGCTATGTTCTATACTAACCGCCCTAAAGCGGCAATATGGCAACAAACTGCGAGGCTTTTGCACAAATTGGTCGGAATTTCGACCTCCGTCTTGCTTACAAGTATCCAGGAGATGCCGGGAAAAAATGTCATTTTTCGGTTGTGCATAAATTTATCGCAAGTTTGCAACAGCTGATTCATAATCCCCACAGTCCTTGACGAAACTGTGAACGTAGTTGAATAAGATGAGAAGCAGCTGACTTCAGGAAATTCGCGAAAGTACAAAGCTAGTGCTCCCAGATAACTGTCAAGTCTTGAGTATCGGGATCGGTATCGGACCGTTCAGGATGTAAGAATCGATCCATTGATGGATGAAGATTTTTGGATGAATAAACTGCCGTGTTCGACGAGGCATGGAGTTCGGCGACAAGCGGAATGAGAACGGAAAAGACTGAGGGCCCAGAAGCTAGGCTCTGTTCATCCAAATTTTTGACGCTGTTAGCTGAAGCGAGTGATGTGTTTTAGCCATGGGAGATGAAACGCTCTGAAAAACAGACCAACTATCGTTCAGCTGTAGCAACCTTTCGGTTCCTGACTGCCATGCCACCCGAAGGTTGCGCGAGGGCTGGGATACTGCCAGGTTGCCCAAACCTAGACAGGAAAAGTCGAGAGACAGAGGCGGGGTTCGAACCACGGACCTTCTGGTCAGTAAATTAGCGCTCTAACCCCTTGAGTCATCTGACCCCGACCAAATATATAATAAGGCGCTCTCTGGTCTTATCCTTCAAAGGTTGACTGAACATAGAAAGAGACAGATCCGTGAAAATCAAGCTGGGTTTTGTACTGGAAAAGGATGCATCGACCATATTTCACCCTCTGACAGATTCTGGAGCAGCGGCATTGTTTCCGGGATCCAACAATGTTATCTTCCCTGACTTGAAAGCTGCCTTTGACTCTGTGGATCGTCGGGCACCATGGCAGTGTATATGGAGCAAAGACGTCCCCGATAAATTCTTGACTCTACTTATGGTGCTGTACGCTAACTCCCACGGATGTGTGAAGTCTACGAGAAGCTCTCGCTATAGTTCATTACATCAAGTGGTATCAGGCAAGGCGGACCTCTTTCGCCTCTCCTGTTCAACTTCATTATTGATATGACTGTGGAGGCCTCACTACCAGCCTCTGCCCGTGGGGTCGAAATTCTTGCGGGCATTCGCTCACAGATGTCGAGTACGCAGAGGACATATCTATTCGTAGGAAATAACCTGCCCACGATAGACTGATCATACTCCATAGTTTGTGCTGGCTTGGCCACGTGCTCCGTATGCCAGTCGGTCGACTTCCTTGAAGGTTTCTTTTTGCACAACCACGTGAATGGTGGAAACGAGCCAGGGGAGGTCAAACAATGACTTGGCAGCGAAGTATGGAAGCCATCACCAAGAAACTCAGTTGCACTGGTCATTGCCGTCTTCCTGGATGGGGATCCCGAGATGGAACACATCAATAGTTACATACATTGTCAGCCGTGGCTCAGTCGCGCCCTCACCGGCGCTCGTGCATCCAAGCCGTTGCCTTCAATCTGTAGCTCCCTTCCTAATCTCCTTAATAAAAAGTTCGTAAACGATCCTGCGTTTACGCATCAGTTAGGTTAGTTCCCGCCCCTAATGCGCAGCTGCCTACGCGATCCACCCAAATCATCGGTAGACGAAACTGTGGCAGCTATAACCACTGCACGGCAAGCATGCGGTTCTCACAGCTGATGACAATAATGGTGATGACAGATAGGCACCGAAAGGGTGTTACAGCCTAGTGACTGCTTCAACTACTACTGCGCAATCAGCATGTACACCTTACTCTGTGCGCACTCATATCAGGCTAACCACCTGCATGCAAGTGATTAGACAATCGAGTCATTGGTTCCGGTGCCTCTCAAAAAAACTCCATCAACTCTCTAACGGTCAACTTTCCGTTCGGACTTTTGAATCAGAGACTAGGGTAAAGGTTTCCGGACAAAACCCTATATAGTCCTACTGCTTTATTGATCAGATGTTTGAGTTAAAGGCTCATTGGTGGACCGGAAGGTCCATGATTCGAGCCAGACCTCTGAATCTCTACTGCCCCCGTCTAGACTGAGGCAACTTGACAGCGTCTCGGCCCCCTTACCTCCTTCGGGTGACATGGTAGCTAAGCACCGAAACAATGTCACAGATGAACCATTTTTTAGCCACCAGAAAGCATAATCCACCGTTACAGTTCTCCATTCACCGGACTCTCACCACAGATAGCTTTTTTGATTCATTTGGTGTAAATCACCCTGTGCCAAAAATTCTATCCAGTAAACTCTGCCAAAACAAACGCTAATTAGCCTCAGAGGATCTGTTGCACATTGCTGCTCGCAACTTCCATACTCTGTGTCCAATTATTTAGCAGAGGTCTCTTGCATAGACTTTGTTTTCTCTTTTCAGCGTGTTTTGTGTCTCCAGGAGGCATACCAGAACCCAGTTCGGTAATACACCTCAAACCACCCGGAACGAACCCAGATTTTCTGCACTTCACTCTTCAGGTATCTGGCGATCCCAATTCAGTGGTTTGTGGCATACTTAGCCTGGGAGTGTGCTTATCCCCAGGGCTGAATGCATCTTACCCGATTGGATTCCAGTAAATAGTCTTCGCGCCGTTCATTTTACTGACCCATGTAATATCTGTGCACCTCAGTGCAGTAAACCGTCTTTTTATTGTCGGTGTGCGCCCCGACAGATAGAAACACTGAGACTCAGTCAGTCAGCTTTTCTCGAGGTTTGTCACGGTTGTTTTGGTCAGCGGGAAGTACATATACCTTTATTCTGACAGGTGATGTGAATGCCCAGGTTGCCCTTTATTCGACAGGTGATGTGAATGCTCAGGTTGGCCGGTTGGGTTTTGAGGAAGTCTGTCCTGGCCGCCGATTCGGGTTTGACACTAACCGTACGGTTAACGGCGTCATTTGTTTCTTGCCAGCGCTCACACCGTGTAACTTGGAGACCACTTACTGCAAACCGACTGTGACCTCAGTTGGACCATGTAGCAATTTGCTTCCGGTTGGAACCTTCGATACAAGATCGTCGTTCATTATGGAATACAGGAACTTTAATGCAACCTTGTTGTGCGAGCATGCCTTTTAGTTCCCTTTCCTTCAGGCAGGCCAATTGACGCGGAACTTCTCTGTAACACAGTACTGTGTCGAGTTGAACTGGCTTGAAAGCTTCCAGACTGAAGCCGTACTCACCGCTTTTGAAACCCGCTGGCTGAGGCCGCTTGCTCACCTATATGAACGCTATGCTTCGTCACGATCAGGAACTCTCATTGATGTCAGGAAGGTTATACCAGCAATGTCACAAGTGATGGTGTGCATGGATCCATTAAACGCCAGACAGTCGATAGCCCAAGAATTGACGGAGCACTGGTGGAAATATTTGGCGACCCTGTACTAGCTGATCCGAGGCGGGCTAATGTCAGTAGAGCAATCTCCGAGAGATACGGAACTTCAGTTCATTCGCGGGAACGTTTCGAATGATGGGCTGAAAATTGTGGAGAACGGATCAGCTTGCTGTCATCAATCCAACTCCCGAAAACCTCATATACACCCGGAAGGAATGTTGGCATCGATGACGTAATTTCATCGTGCAATTTAATCGTTTCAACGTAGCCATCTGGTATAGACCGTTTGCATCCTGGGCTTTACAAAGAAGGTAGCGAGTCTCTTGCAGCCTGGACAACTTGACAGTATCTCAGAACTCGTGCTTGCTTCGGGTGTCATGGTAGCTTGGCACCGAAAAGGCGTTACAGCTGAACGTTTGCTTTATTCCGTCATATGGGATGTCAGATTCGCGGTAATTAAGCCAAGTTTCACCCTGGTCGATAGGTGCTGCTTGAGTCTTCTCTACCTGTCTGCAACACCTCAGGGACCGAAGTACTCCCAGGGTGTTCGCTCACAGAAATGCAGTGTGTTGACGGCGTTGATGTTCCTGGACCGGGATCTCTAGAGATGCGAGCCACTACAGATAACCTAAATAGTTTCGCTGCACGTTTCGAAATGCGCTTTACGCCTGAAAACTGCGCAACGTTACTTCGTGGCTGAGTGGGATGAAACCCAAACGTCACCCTCCCAGATGAACCGATCAGTATGGTGGTTAAGCTCATCCATCTGAGCAGCTGCATAAATCCTGGCTGACTGGTGAAAGATGAAATCCAACCCCTGACATTTGTGGTATCGATGTAAAATTAGCTTAGCAGTCAGCGGTAGGGTGTACAGTGCTGTTTTCCTATCTGTCCTACTTTATATATCAGATACCTGACCGCTGCATGCAAATCTTTAAAGACTCTGTGCTTGACCATCGGTACTTCTGAAGCCCCTTGCCTGTCACACCTGCACTGAAGCTGTCCCAGTTCGAGTGGCAGAGGCTTCGAATGATTGTTTGGGGTGGCGTTGATTTCATATTTGCCCTGCACTCGCTTTCCTTTTAATAATTCCATCATGACTAAAGTCGTAACTTGGGAAATGAAACAGTGTTAGGTTGATGTACTGACGCCCAATGAATCGTTCCATAGTCGTAATGAATGTAGTGACAAACTTTGAAGGCTCGTACCATGTTTTCTACCTTATGAGCGCATGAATATATCCCTATCTTCAAAAATGGTACACGGACGCTATGCAAAAACCACCGTGGCATCAGCCTGTTAGCTGCTACTTACCCCCCCCCCACCAAA
>NW_008751671.1:1014562-1045555 GCF_000715545.1 Opisthorchis viverrini
ACCCCCTCCCCCAAATCATCGGTGAACGAAACTGCGGCAGCTGCAACCACTGTACGACGAGCACGCGGTTATTACAGCTGATAATGATGATGATGATGAATATATCTTTTGGCGACGAAAATATGTCAAATTTCCCCCAGTAATCCTGCTACTCTGTCTGATAAGCCTATACGTAGCTTGCATTCTCTCCCTCTGGAGACAATTACGGTTGATTCACAACTGTCTGTCCCCTCAACTGCATACATGGTCCTATCACAGCTATTCTGCTCTTACGTAGAATCTTAGTGGATGGAACCAGAATCTGATTCACTGCTAGTGCTATCAAAATTACAACACACTTGCGTGCACCCTTTCTTGATGGTTTCAAGCTTATTCCCGTATGAAATGTTCATCGCCCACCTGAAGTCCGAGTTGTATCGGACTTTTGTTTCTGTTTTACACTCCCAAATACGAAAACTTCGATGGCTGCTGTCTGCAGTGAGTGGAGTACCACAGTGTCAATCGTATTCGCCCTCCAAGTATTTTTTCTGTCGCCTTTCGTTTCCTCTGGATTTCGGGTGTGATTTGACCATCAGTATATCTTTGCTACCCTGACTGGCTTCTTGTTCGCTGCGTCGAACCACCATGGTACTACTTTTGGTGGCAACTGCAAGAGTCTCCTTTGTGCAGACGAACGCACCCTGAATCCGGTGAGCATCCGTCCGATTGGGTGGGGTTCATGTGGCTAATTCAATTGCGGTCGCTTTTGTTTAATGTCTGCATTTACTCTCAGCCCATCTGAGACCAGTATAGCATATTCGATGTGTGTCAGATTCCCGGGTAGTATTGTCAGCTAAATTGCTTGTCATAACGACTGTAGAGATATCCAGTCATCAAATTCTTGGTGATCCGTTGACTTTCGACCTCACAGTCGTCTCATCGATGTTGAATCCTTTCGTATCACGCGCAAAACCAGTGCACATGGGAAAGGAATCAATGTCAGCTACTTTCAATACAAAATGCAGACACAGATGGTTAAAATTATGAGAAGTGTCTTTCATCGGATGATCATTCACCATAGGTTACGATCTGGCCTGTTTGCAATAACCCCCGGTGTGCCATATAAGAATTCAATAGGCCCTTTTGTGGGACCTCTCCGGACGACAATCACTGGTTTCATGCTGACAAAGCATGTAATTTAAGCTCTTCTTATCAGCTCTTTACTGGGATTCTAGGCGTATATGTTAGATGGATATGGGTTCTTTTTTTATAAAGAACGACTTGGTACCTAGTTTGACTCATCCATCTTTCTTGTATCGGTACCGGTGATATAGGGTAACTGGATACAAGTTTCTTGCTCATGGGCAACGATACCACACCCTCAGCGATCAAACCGTACCTGATAGTATAACTAGCTAGCTTTTTGCAAAGCCCTCCATAGTAACACGTCATATCAATCCGTTCTGCCGTGCATTCTTTCTGTGCATAACCAAGAAGAGTAGGAGCTCAACTAGTGCCAGATCACTCGTGCTGTGATATAAGCAGGGACCCGGCATTTTTTGCTTTGAGACAACGATATTTCGCTTTCAGCATATACAATGAATCCTGCCTATGATAGCGCTCTTCTTGCAATCCTTCAACACGAAGGCAAAATTGAAAAATTTCTTGATGTAATATTTGGTTTCCTGATGCGTCGGTAAGTTATTTGCATACAAAGTTCCAATGGACTCAAATCTTCAGGACCGACTTTTATCACATTATGACCGTTGAGCAGAAGAAACTCGGATTTCCTCCTGGGGTTAATCTACGGATGGTCTTGCAAGTAAGTTGTTGTATAAAGTACCTTTTAGGTGTCTGTGATTATAAGGCATTCGAACGTTACAAATCAATGTTTGAAGAATATAACCGACAGCATATGGAGGCCGTGGCTGAAAAGGTTCAGTCAACCAAATCCAAGAAACAAGCCATCTCACGCCGTCCTCCAACTGTGGATCGCAAAACCACGGAAACAGCCTCCGCTGATAACTTCGTTGTCCCAGTTCCTGATTCGACGCAAGAGACCACAGCGGCCACAGAGGAGAAGCATTCTCCGGGTGATTCGAAACCGACAGAACAAACATCCACCAGGGAGAGTACGGAGGAGTAGGTTAGCGATATTATTGATCACTATCTGCCGGTTCTCAGGGAAGGCCCTCTAGTTTATCAGGCTGACCCCGACTGTTATAATGGCGCAGAAAGAGAAAATTACACTTGGAGTCAGTCCATTAAGGATGTGGACATCAAAGTGAAGGTTTTTCATCCTTATTGAATCCGCTGAGTTTTTTCGAACTTCAGGTTCCAAACAGAATCAAGACAGGACGAGACTTGAAAATAGCGATTGACCGCAAGCACATTCGGATCGTACTCGTGCCCAGTGGAAACGAAGAACCATACTTTTACCGTGAACTTTGTTGGGAGATTTCGACAGACGATGCTGTCTGGACGTTTGATCCGGAAGAAGGCCAGGTGAGTAGATTTAGTTGCACGTTTATGCAGCTTTATTGCACATTTAGCAATTGATTGAACTCCTTGCCCTTTTTTCACATTTCCGGGAGGTTTAGCCGAGCCTTTACCAATTACTAGTGCGTGCCTTCGAGTCTTCTGTTGTGACACTATCTTCGAGCGCTGTATGAATATCAGTCAGTAAGTAGCTCAGGAGTGACAAACCTGTGCAACATTGCTTTCAAGCCAACGCAGCTGCTTTGACTGCTGTTGGATGTATAGGTGCTCCATGTGACCTATCCAGTGGAATCGTTCAGCTGTAACACCCTTCCTGTGCCTAGCTGCCGTGCTACCCGGAGGAAGCACGAGGGCTGGGATACTGCCAGGTTGCCCAAGCCTGGACGGGAAGTCGAGAAGCACAGGTCGGGTTCGAACCACGGACCTTCCGGACAGTGAATTCGCGCTCTAACCACTGGGCCCATCTCGCCCCAGTGGAAAATCGTGCATAGATTAAAACTTGTAAACATACCCAAGTGGCCGCGAAAATGACTATTCGATTGAAATGCTAGCGGAAGAGACAAACCAGTCAGAGTGATCTGAGGCAAATGGTCAATGTTACGAAATATGAAATATATATCTGTCCGTGACGGACAGATGTGAATGAGTAATCCTCTTCCTTACTGTCCTGTTAACAGCTTACAATTAGCGAACTACACTCATTTGCATACCAACTGGGTCTTGACGGGAGACTCACTTGGTCAAATTGAAGACTCTGAAGGCTTGAAAAATGGCGTCTTGAAACCTCGTCTTCATTTTCACTCCCCATACCTACCCGAAACATGCTGCACGTGGGCTAGTAGTTTTGTTGTCCCTCCGTTATTCTGCTGTGATGAATTTCAGTGGAATCGGCCACAGCTTTCCATAAATTGGTACTGCTTTAAAGCTCATGAGATGGTAATGTTGATAGCGCTCACTATTTCCATGTTATTCTCGCAACAATCTACTCCGTTCACTTTCCAGGTACAATTTTGTTTGGATAAAGTGGAGGAGCGCTGGTGGGATGCTGCGTTCGAAGGTGAAGATAAGATCAATACACGGAAAATCGACTGCTCCCGACCGATGCACGAACTAGACGAAGAGTCTCAGGCGAAAATTCACCAACTGATGTACGATCAGGAATGTAAACGGAAAGGGTTGCCCACAAGCGAAGAGAAGGTGCGTTAGTTCGTCCATCGACCATTTCGAACTTTTCTGCAAGAATTGTACGCATTCTTCGTTGCTTATGATGCAAGCGCGTTAGAGACAGTGGCTTCTGATCCGTTGTGGGCGAGGTAATAAAACCAACATATTGAGCACAGGTACTCTCGTAACGCAATGCGATCCGTGGATAGTGCCTACATTGTGCGAAACGATGCATGGTGGACTTGATGGGTTCGTCCTGGACAAGATAACATTCTATATTGATCGCTGGTGGATCTTACTCACCCGTCGAGCATTCGGGACACAGCCTAGTACCATGGTCCGTAGATGCTATCTAATTCGAGTGAAATATCATATTTCTCTCCAAGTTTTTAACTCGTCTATCGGAATTTGATCAACGCCATGTTTGGATCATTTAGCTGGTAGCTGTCCTGCTCGAACCCGAGGTTTTCACGGACTTCTCCTAAGACTCTGAATTACCCCCAAGACGGTCAGTATTAGTTGCTGTGGCTCAAGCAAAAAAGCAATGAGAAAAGGGGTCTGAGCTCTTTTACAGGAGGCTTCTTTTTGGAAGAGGAAGAGGTAGAAACGGGTGATCCTTTTCTTCAATTCTGATTGTGTGCAACGTGACTCTCCGTTTTATTGTTTATGTTTTACGCATTTACCGCCTTTCTTGTTTTTACCGCTCTGATCTTATCATCACTCCTCTTGTTCAAACCAACACGTGGGTTCCGCCATCTTGTGGCCACCTTGCCTTGAATCGGTGTGAAGTTAGCGGTTCCTAAACCGCTGCTTAGAAAGCCGGCGCAATCCCATGACTTGGGGTTTGTACTATTTAATTTTTCAATTATTGTATTCATAGTGCCACATTAGTACCTCAACGTAGTAACTCAACGTGGCCCAACTGATTTCTGGAAACATCTGCAATACACCCTGCAGAGGGATTCTCTCATTGAAGCATCTTCGCATTCGATATCCGTTTGGGGGTCTAAAGTGGACTGTACCAATTAGCTCCTTCATAGGATACTGTGCACTGATACGCCCATTTAGCTGTCCTAATCATCATCCTCAGTCGAGTACAGCAACTTCGGTGTTGACACATGCTTCACTGCGTAAGAACTATCTGAATACCCTGTGGCCCCGATAAACGCAGGACCGGAGAGCTTATCAACGGTCTGTTGATTTACAGGAGGGCATCCAACGCCGCTTTAGCTGTTTTGACCGAAACTTAAAAGGTGAGCATTCGCAAGCTCGACAGACATCATACGCCAACATTGTGAGACCTTCCACGAATGAGAGGATTTTTCCGTTAGATGGAGGGTAGGCTCCCTGTCACTGGTCTTTGAATGCTCTTTCAGAACAACCGTCAATAGGTCCTTATGTGATAATGATTTTTCAGTACTTTCCACTGAAACCGTCTACTGGCAACCTTGCTGTTCGTCCACTGGACGCATCAGCACGTAACCTGTCTGAAATCGTCCTCCTGCGCCCTCTTATCATCTACAAATCATTCAGTCAATAGTACAGGGCTCCCGCCGCACATGCACACTGATCAGGAAGAAAATGACGGGTGCCTATTAAAGATTCTGGGTCGTACCTTTGGGCCCAACATTATTTGTCTCGTGACTATAGCCATATGCAGTGTTGTGGTTTGGCTTCCCAGGCATATAGCTCCTTTTTTACTAGTGCGATGGTATTATAATGGAGGGCTACCTTGGAGCCTTGTGAGAGTCTGCCGGATCAGTTGTTCACAACAGTTCTCCCACTCTCACTATGGGAAAGAATCATTTTGACCTCTCCTGGGAAGTGAAATTTCCCCGCTGTGGAAAACAACAGGAATGTTTTTAGCTCTTTGACAGAGATCGTCTCCTAATGTCGGCATCATGCAACTCGAATTGAATTTCCCTAATACCAGCCAGATGTTGTGGTCGCTGAGTCAAAACTATTGTTTTGTTTGTTTGATGAGCTCTCGTTTTTTGTTTCAGAATCCCCATTTCCATTTAGGTTTGTCCGAGTACAAGTGATATCTTGCTCTAAAATGAGGATTAATCAGTGTAGAAACCCATGAAATCCTGCATAATCGTCCTAAAAGTCGTTGAGGAAGTGATGGTTGTTCCAATGTCGGCTTCTGTCATTAGTGTAGGTAGTCTCAAGGTTACATTGTTAATCAACCCGATGGCGTCCATTGGCGTCTGTGGTTTGGATCACTGTCGCCTGACCACAATGGTACGAACATGAACCCTGTAAACACGGTTGGTGTGATGGCCCTTCATCCTATCCTTGGTTGCCTAAGTCCCATTCTTTTTCAGTTGCAAAATTACTTGTTTTGTCATGAATTCGAAAAAAAACTGTAGGCTACAATGGCACCATCTTGTATTTATCTCCTACTTTCTCCTATTGGATGCAACATTCTGTCTAGCTTATTTCTGCATCAATTCCCGTATTCTAAACTGTTTCCGTTTTTCACTGCAGAAAGTTCATGATATACTGGCCAAAGCCTGGGATGTGGAGGGTTCTCCATTCCGTGGGACACCATTTGACCCGAGCAAGATCAATGTGGGCCCTTCTTCCCAATCCTAATTTTTTGATCAAAATTTCGCTTTTTTGCGGGATTCCATAAAGTTTTCATCATTCTCCCGTCATTTTTCTAACATCAGGGTGGGCGCAAATGACCCGTGTTTGATGTGCCAGTGGAAGTCAGTCGATGGCTTAAGCCCTGTTATATGAATCTGTACAGTGTATAAAACAGTTACACAGCCACTCACTTCATGGAACGCCGGTCAACTTTTACTACAAGGAGCTCATTTTTTAATGTAGACAACCAAACAGAATCAGCTATCCGTATCCAGATGGCTTCACTACCTCTTCTAGGACAATATGGTCTAAAATTGTTAAAGACCGATCGTGAATTTCAATTCTTCTGACCCATGTTGAAGAGCATTTGTCGATAATGACCCTTTTGCTCAGCGTCGCCACTACTCGCTTTATTCATTATGATTCTGGCTATGCTGGAGACGAGATGGCTCAGCGGTTAGAGCGCGAATTTACTGACCGGAATGTCTGTTGTTCGAACTCGACCTTGCCTTTCGACTTTTCCTGTCTAGACTTGGGCAACGTAGCAGCATCCCAGCCCTCATGCTTCCTTCGGGTGGCATGGCAATTAGGCACCGAAAGGGTGCTACAGCTGAACGATTTTCTTCTGTACTGGAATGACTGTCGAATCAAACTCCCATTTTTCAATGAGGCAGTGGTTGAGTTATTTAGTGGACTGTGGGACAAAGATGATCATGTAGCTACTATGGTGAGCAGATCTGGAGCGGCACAACATTTCCGAAGCAGAATCGATGGAGATCTTCAAAGTCAGCTTTCAATACAATCGCGAACGCTTCTCAGTTAAAATAAGTAATAAAAGACAAAGACTTGCTATTCCTCCGGATTCAGTCAGACCGCTTTCGTCGTAAGCTTCTCTTCATCTGAGTTTCATGTTCCAATTTAAGCTATGCATCGGGATTTATGTCAGTTAAACTTAAACAACAGTGATGATAATGACAAATTTTCTTTAGGGTGTGACTTGAGAAAAGGCCAAGGTGTCTTCCTACTTGTGGACAAAATGACTGCTCTTCCAATCAGCTGATTGCGTTTTTTTTTCAGGAGTTGTGGTCTCTACAGGGGCCCTGTGTAGCGCCAAAAGTGGAATCGGAATCTTATTTTCATTTGCTGGAAGGATTCGCTCTTAGATGATAGAATCTTGGACGGGATCGCCGTGACGAAAAAACAGCATCGTTTTAGGAGTACTGGGCGTTTTGATTGATAGCGTCCCCCGGTTAACGAGGCAGAAAGTAAACGAGTCGACAAACGCGTATTCGGTAATGTCACCTTAAGTCATGTATTTATGGAGATAGTTACGACAGTGTATGCGGGACAAAACTACCGGAAATCGGGAACGACAGAGTGGCGCTATTGTCTGGTCAAGTATTCCAAACAGCTGGGTTAAGATCACCAACAAATTGACCCTGGGTTGCAATGAGAGTGGTTGTTTTGTGTTGGTAGGTCGCCCTCGCTGTCGTCCAGGCGCCTATGACTGCCCAAAGCGGTAGGAGCCTCGTCAAGCTCTTCACTTTAAGGCCCTGGGTCTAGCTTCGGTTTGTTCGTCTCCCGTAGTTATTGCCATCCGGCAATTTTTCTGCGGTGGAGGATGCGGATTGTGTTAGTCGTGTCTGAACATGGAGTACCATCATTCTTCGAATCTATCACTTCTGTTTTGTCGACTTCTTACTGCGTGAACTCATATATATGTTTATTTGTATATGTGCGATTCACGGCAGTGAAGCATCGGTGTTGAACACTGATGTCATGCTGTCGATGATGATGATGATGATGATGAACTCATATAATTCCGTCTACTCGATGGGTGGTTCCCTACTAAAATGGGTGACTCTGGGAAGAAACATCGAGTAGCTATACCTTGAGGGATGACATGATAAGTGGCACTGGCCAAAAGCACCACGCGCTGCCGTGTGGGGACACAAGGTTGTACAAACGAGGTGATATAATTTGCGAATTAGCACAAATGAGAAACCTCTTGCATGCACCCACAATACTCTGCTATGACCTTTTTAGGATACGACTTCGGTTGCTTCACATGAAGAACCCATAAGAACAACAGGCTGATAAACAGTGAAATATGTATCTGCCTGCAAAAATATAGCCGCACCACTCTAAATAGGGCGCATGACCAAAGAAAAACCAAATATAACCACTCCTATTTTCAACTTCCACTTGGGCGATGGTCGACTGAAAACAACCGTTTTCATGTGGAGATCGTGCACTCAACTAGAGATCGACTGCAGGTGTTTGATACCTACCAATTTCGGTTTTCATTTTTCCCCGGACTCTTGCAGTGCGATAGCCTAACTTCCTAGCCGTACGGCCAACACGACAACCCAGGAGTATCATATCACCTGAGTTGTTGCAATACATCGGTTGCAACCGATAAACACCATTGAATTTTGGAGCCCAGGCAGTGTGATGAATATCTTGTATTTCAGCCATATTGCAATTACGGTTCTTACGGAAATACTCTCGATAGGATGCACATATCTTTCTGAGACCTGACCGACTGCATGTGACACATGCCAAGGCGATTATTATGTTGGGAGCAAATGTAACTCTGGTACTCACTCGTTAGCTGTTTAAAGTAGCATCGCAACGTCCGTTCTGGTATACTGTTATCAAGGTCTTGCATTCTGTGGGTGTTACCCGAAGGCAGTGACATTTCCACGAGGTCGACACTAAGATCAGGTGTTTCACCACGGAAAACGTTAAAGCCTGAATGTCGCATGACTCAGGCGCAAACGTTCAGGACGGATGCAAGATAACAGAAATGCTAAACTGAATGACTTTTAGCGGACTAGGAAGATTTGTCCTGTTCAGCATACCAAGTCGTGATGTTGGCTTGTTGTACTTACCAATAGGTTGTACGGCCTTTAGTCTGTTCCCTCGCTGGGCCTCATAGCGCACGAGACATAGGAACCGAGTTGACGCAAGGGACTACGACTTTACGAAGTAGGAGCTTTATCTGAATTTTAGTTGAATAGCTGCAGTATCCGCATGCGAATTACGGGTCTTCCGTCAAGCTAACAGCAGAAATCGGGATGATCGTATAATTTAATCGCGATCAGTCTTCGGCTTCTTTAGTGTTATGGACATTTTTTGAAAGCTTAAATCCGGTCCTATTGATTTACATGCGAATTGCTCACGTTCTTTGGAGTTACATAGGTTTTTTTCTAAAAGCAGGATTTACTATATGTTCACGCAAGATATCCTGCTGCTGTGCTAACTCATCTCTTGCGATTATCGCAGAAGTTACATGTTTTCACATGCTTGAGTTTACGCCCCCTGAACTAAATCGTCCGGCCGTGGTATCCTTTCAATGCGCATCTGCCGTGCAGCTCGAAAGAAGCAAGAACACTGAATTACCACGAGGTTGTCCAAGCTTAGGTGGGAGTGAATGGAAGTCCAGGGTTGAGTTCAAACCACAAACCTCCCGATCAGTAGCTAAGCTACCTAGCTATCTCGAGCTGTAACACCCCCTCACGGAAAACATGATGCGTTAACAGCGAATCTGCTGGACTTGTAAGCTACACATCAGTATTAAGTACCATCCTATCCCTCAAGTTGTGACTGCTGTACATCCCCTCTATCTTAAATTCGCCCACTTTAGTATCGGGGAGGGACGTCGGTGGACGCTGGACTGCGCGGGCAAATGATACTTCCCGGTTGCCCAGGCCGAGGAAGGGGGTTTGGTTGAAGTACCCCACCTTGAGCCTTTGACTCAAAAGTCTGACCCACAAGGCAGTGGGAAGACGTAGGGTTTTGTTCGGGGACCCTGACCCTAACCTCTGACTCAAAAGTCTGACCCACGAGGCAGTGGGAAAATGTAGGGTTTTCTTTGGGGACCCTACCGCAGCCGACGACTCAACAGTCTGACCTGCTCGGCTACAGGGGTTGGCCTAAGCCGAGGGCGCAGGGAATAAGGCATTACTGTCTCATTCCTGATGCGGCTGCGCACAGCAGGTGCCTTTTGAGCAGCACCAGGCCCTTTGGTTTTAAAAGTATTTCGACCGTATTGGATAATGCGCCGGCGGTCACCGTCAACCGTTAGGCGATCGGAGTGTGCGGTTTTTGGGGCCGACCTTTTCTAACCCGTCCTTCCTCAGGGGAAGGCAGCATCGCTGCTCCCGTAAATATGGACATGCTGGTCGCCTGGGGGAAACACCTTACTGCCTTCACACTCCTATCGCAGAGGACAGTACGACTTTACCCCCAGACCGCCTCGTAGCACGATTACTCGTAGTACGGGGTCTCGCTGCTCTTGTTCTGGCTGCTCCCCTTTGGCCTTCCTGGCATGGTTGCACCTTGTGGAACGAAGTTCCAGCCAGTGTAGCCCGCGGGATCATTGCAGCACTGAAGCCCGACCACCACGTCAAGGTGGCAGCTTTAGGTCGGGACTTTAGTATTGAATGTTTGTTGGATACGAGTCACAATGACAGTTTGAGCAATTAGAAGTTGGAAGAAGACATTAAAAGCGCAAAGGCTGAAGTCCCCGGTCTAACTAGTCATTGATTTGTCCGTAAATGAGAATGCGGGATTATGGGTCGCATATCCTCACTCGAAGCTTCTTCTACGTCCTTCGGCCGATACGGAGAAGTTTGTGCCGGATCGAGGGGACATACTTGTTTTTTTCAACACAGTAACAGCACCTTGCATCCGGAGACTAAAATCCAACAACCATAGAGCTACGATCACCCCTTACAACAAATTATTCAGTAGTTGTGGTGCGAACCACCAGACGAGCTAAACATGCTGTGTGCCTTTTCAGCGACAGCAGTGGGATCCCGTTCGCAGTACTCTGCCGTACCTATTATGAAGTTTTCTTAACCACATGTTCGTTAACTTCCAAGGGCTTACTCTACTGTAAAACATTCCAACTAGAAAATGTGTAATATCACAATGTCAGAATGCAAGTGACAGGTTTTCTTCATCGATCTGCTTCACCGTCCGTGACGTAGTCTTCTAGCTATTTACAAACTGCAACTCAACCGAGAAAATTGGGATGATGAGTCACACGCGACTCACACGGGCATGGTAACGGTGTCTATCATCTGCACTGCATCGATCCCTACGGGCATACCTAGGTTTTCCTGTAGGATTGTCTTTGGAAGACAAGCTAACTCAAAAGCGCCCGAGGAAAAAGTATTTCCTAGAAAATACTCGTTATTCTATAGTGTATAATAAGATATCGTGTGAGAATCTGAAGCCGTTTGGGAAGGCCTGATGGAAGACTCCGTCCTGCTCCTAGATCCATGTTGACTAAATCCCTTCTCAGTTCGTTCCACGGACTACGCTGTTTGGACTGTTATTTGCATGTTAGAAGAAGAAGCAGAGCCTTTTTCGCCAGGCCACACATTGAGTGAGGAAAACGGAAAGGCGCACGGTCTATGACCCGACAACCATAATCGGTAATTCACCTAGGCCAATAACTGCTGCCTCCCTGGACATTACCTATGGACGCTAAAAATGAACACAACTCAGTCTTGCAGTTGCGGCGCTCATGCACCGAAGCTCTCGTTTTAACTGCGTACCGCCAGATTCCACTTAATCAGAAAGCTAAAACTTCAATATCAGTTGACTAAGGAGGCCGCTGTCTCCGATGTACTTTTGGTCACCATTCGAGGAGACATCGTCGGCTCGCAATTGAATGGCGCTCTCCCTGGATGGTGGCGAAACGCCCGCAAGATAAACGAACAGATCAGTTGTCACCTGGTCAACAGCCAGGTGACGCACCCGAGCTGTTCCGACCGATTGCTCTGCTAAAACCAGGAAATATAAATGTCCCATGAATTCGACCAAGTTAGTGAAACAGCAGCCTCCTTGCTAGTGTTACTGACACCGGCTACTAACTTGCAAACTAGCTGTTTTCCTCAGTCGTATAGACAGCACAAAACTGTCTCAGAGTTTCCTGAATGATACTCATGGATCGCACCTTCCAAAGTAGTCTGGGAGGTTCAAAGGACATATATCAAAGTCCACCACCGACGTCACTTATTTGGCTGGTTTCAGTCCTTGATTTTCAATTTAGCTTCTTACCTGTATATCAGAAAGTACACTGTCGAATGCAGCACTCACTTGCACACCTAACGTGTTAAACTGAGCTTCAGGTGCATTTCTCATTTATAAGGGTATTTATCGTCGACTTTTAATGCATATACCTGTTGAGACCCACTGGGCCTGAGTCTGGCTTTCGGTGCCCTAAAATATAATACAGCTTACCTAACAAGCAAAGCGCTCCACGGACTTGAAACCCCCCATTTAATTTTTAGTACATCCCACACCACTGTGAAAAGCTGACGTTTCAGAACTGAGAACGAGGAGAGCACAACCCCATGCCGGCGAACTCCAGAGATCCCCTGTCTGTACAGCTCGCCACCTCCACCGACCATCTAGTCCCATAACTAAGCAAACAGTTGGCATCATTCGGTTTCCTTTTGCCATTTACACGTCACTTGGTGCGAGCTAGCAAAACCGACGTGTGTTTTGCCTCATAAGTAAGACTGATGTCAGTGAACGAAACTATGGCGTGGTTTGGTGCCTGTAAAGCAAACTGATATACAGCGACCCCTTATTACGAGAAAAAACTGGTCAGTGCTGCGGGGTAGCGAACATCAAGATATATCCGGAAAAAAGATTAATTAGCACTATTCAGGGAAATATGTTGTAAACAAAGTGAGGATAAAGAACATGTGGAGATTGAGAACAACAATAACATGACCATATTAGGAAAAGGTATATGGCACTATGAGTCGGCCAGGCTGGATGGCGGGTAGCTGAACAAACCAAAAGCAGAATCAGCGCTTTGGTGCAGTGTTAATTTTTGTTTGGTTCGCTTGGGATGACGCGAGCGACTTTTTGTCTTGCAGAGAGGACAGATTGGCGCGTTTCGGTGGATAAGCTGTTGACAAGACTGGCAAGTTTTCATTGGAGGAGACTGACCAATCGAATGCGCATCCATTGAGCAGTGGAAGGAAGGATGAACGGATGGAGAATTGAATTGCGACCACGAGGCACCTTCTGCCGAGAAGCGCTCCCGAACGTTTGCGAAACCCGGGCTACCGGCTAAATAAAATGCACGGTCGATGTCTGGGACGGCCTCAGCTGAGCGTGGGTTTGACGGGCCTGAAGGATGAAACGAAGGAACCACCAAACGTATCAGAAATGGCCCCCATGTAGAGAAACAAGAGTCCAAGTTAATACGAATGATTAGATGTGAGAAAGAGGAACCCACACTTGACGTCCTGATGTGGTGTACGCTTCCTCTTTGAAGGCGCGCCGGGGAAATGCCCATCAATCGTAGACCTCCTAAACAAGAAACCTCTAATTCCGAAAAAACGAGGTTTGGGAGGATCGAGGTCGGTGAACAAGCGCGAAAACCGTATGATGGGTGCCATGTGGTCTAAATCTGGGCCACATAAATAAACGAATATATTCACACCTGCATGCTGATTTTCAGGAGTTTGATGTGCTCAGGATATGACTGTGATGATACTGACCAATATTTGTTGGCCATACGCCATGATTAGGTACTTTATGAGTGCTCACTGTATATGAAACGTCAAGCACCCCTTATTAAAATCAGCTTATCTTGTTCCTATGCTGATGCTCGATGTCAGCGTTGCTCACACAACGTTCAATCTGTTGTCACCATATTTCTTGGACTGGTAAGCCTCTGCCACGCTGACCAATGCCCTACATGTGAACTATGTAATAAGTGAAGATGTGAAATGGGTGACGTAAAGTGGCCTCATCAGCTGGTGCTGTGCAGACGGCAAAAACGCCGATTTTACTCCAACTTGTCTTACCTAATCGGTACCAAGCAAACTCGTGTCACTGTCTGAAGGTAGACGAATAAATGACTAAAATGAATAATGACTTTTAGACCATCGCCATAACAAATATGGAAGCACATGCATGAGCCACCAAGGTTTTTTCCAGAAGTCTCAATCCAACAATTAATTTTCGAACACCATTTTCGAACTAACATTAGGCTAGTAGCTTACCCGTTGAGCTGTATTGCCCTATAGACACTTGAAACGACCGTTTATGAAACTCTTACAACGGGCTTTACGAAGAGCATAAGCAACTGGTGTGTCACTGAAAGGCATTCTACGAAAATCCCATGACCAGAGAGCAGCTTGAGAGACTACGTTCGAGTGACTCGATTTACATTGCTTGCAGAACCACATGCTATAGTCCCCATCCGTCAACTAAGAATTTTCATCTGACAAGTTCTCCTCTTCTGTATATGTATGAGATGCACCAGGCATTCGAGTAAATCCCGTAAACGAGCTGGATTCGATCGCTTGATCCAGTTAATTTCCGCCGCATAGTTCTGCCTTAGTTCGAGCTAGTACCTTGACGGAGCGGAGCGAAGGTCACCAACTGTTTAGTATCCGTTTCATCCTCTTATATTTGCATGGCCCATTGAGGACCAACGGTACTGCTTCCCTGTCAGCGGACTTTCAGGATGGTCCAGTTTAGTTAGTCCATCTAAAAGGTCATTTCATAGGTAAGCTGTATGCGGCTACCGTGGCAGTGATGCTCTAGGTTTCTGTAACTTTCCTTAGTTCGCTCGACGAAGCTTGTCACTACCGCTGCCTACGAGCCTGTACAGAAAGCCGTTATTTAGTCTTGTAGGAGCTGATGAACAGTGAGTACCGCATCTCCGTTGGAAGCCATAACACTCCCACCGGGTAGAAGTATTTCTACCTGGGTTCTCCATATAACAACGTGGTTATTTTGACCGCTAACCATAACGAGAAAATATGCACCAGCGATGAAGCATAGAGCAGAGAAATGAACGTAGTGGAATATTGCAGATCCCGTCGAAAGCTGTGTTAGTCTATCTAGAGTTGTGTACGGAAAATAGAACGCCCCGCTACGAAGCGAAGAAATTAGGGCGAAGGTTGTCCGTCGGAGATATTAGGATATCAATAGAGGAAATTGGGATTGTCGTCGAAAGGACCTACGGTTTAAAGAACAATGAGTGGTTCACTATATACAAGCAATAGAATTGCGGGTTGGTGACAAAACATCCATACACTCATGGTTGTACAAATTTGGAAGAGTATCATTGAGAATTTGCTGGATGAATCAGAAACGTTAGAAAAGTGATAGTATGAGAAGGGTACAAAGAAGAACGAAGAACTCGAGAAACACTGATAGATTTCCGAAAATCTCATGACTCACCCTCGTTGTCTCGATGTTCACTGCTCAGTGGCCGTTCCGCGAAATAGCCAGTACTAATCGAGTTGGATGTAGCTGCCGCGGAACTGGCTGCATCTGCTGCTTGGGTAGTTGGTATAACCTCGCAAGCTCGACTACAGTGAGCTATGTTTCCGTAGCCGGGAGGAGTAGGAGTAGTCGTTACCGGTTGTGTGTGATTATCAGAAATGGAGATTTCGAGCGTTACTGGATCGGTACACAAGTCTGAACCAACGTGACCGGCATCCACAGCAGCTGAGATTGTCATCCTAGGCCGAAAAATAAGTACCACATAGTCCGGCTTCAAGGCGCACTCGGCGGCTACAACATAAACCAATGACTGATAGCTCGTCAAAAATTAGCATCCCCGTTAGCTGATTGGCACTATACCTAGCTCAGGCGGGACGGCAGTTGAAATGCCTAGGCACGAATGTCGCATATCTTTTGTTATTTCAAAGTTGCTTGAATTTCGCCCCTGCCGTTTGGAACTGCGCGTTGACGCATTTTATTACTAACTCTAGAAGGTCCCGAGTAGTTTTAAGCAACAAATCCCCATTGGAAATTTTATTAGGAGAGATTAGAAAAAAGACCAGCGAAACGACGCTAATTCATTCATAGAGGTGCCTCCATAAGTAACATTTCAACAGACAATAATCCCTCCGGACGAAAAGCATTTTTGCAAACACTAAATTTCTTTCGAAACCCCAAAACGCAAGCTGAGCTTTTTATACTATACTACACCATCGTCCGAACAAAACTGCAGGGAACCATCAAATCAAGCCCAATGCGGACGTTTCGTTATCATTTAAAGACGAAGTCAGTATCGTGTGTATAACAAAAGCCTCCTCAACTTTTCAATGTCGGTCGACTGAGTGGGTGAATTGATTAGGACATTGTTCTCTTGCCTCAGGGAGAAAGTGGTTTCATCTCTTGGCTCCGAGGGTGCGCAAAACAACGGTAATGATAAAAAAATCGCTTAATTGTGGTACCTTTTCGACGCATATCTGCCGTACAACTCGAAATGAACACGAGGGTTGCAATACTGCCAAGTCTAGACAGGGACGGTTGAAAAGCCATGATTGCATTCGAATCATGAATCTTCCGGTTAGTTATTTCGGGCCTTAACCGCTGAGCTACCTCGAGGTCCATTTTTGGGCGTTTAATTGCCAAGGTATAGGTCAATGGTGAATAAGCTGGGTCGGCAAGTACACTCCACATGCGTTCATAGAGGAAGGCCGAGTTTGGATCACCGATCAGTGCAACCCTTTGGTTGATAACAAGTGTTCCCCACCCAGCTCTGACGCTGAAGGTAACAATATTGGAATTCTAACTGGTGTGAAATGAATGTTCAGCTCACATTTGAGTCAGATTAATGATACTGTTCAGGTAGACGTGAAACGGGAAGGAATCAGTTGGACTTATACCCTACAGGTCTGACTATATTTCTTTCACCAGCAATACTACACGTGAGATAGGTGGTAGCTGACATGTACGGAACCCGATATTTTGGACATAGGTGTGAGTAGCATACTTATTGCGGTTTTTGGGGCCCACCACTCAGTTACAAATTAGGATAGGGTTAATTGGAGACTCAATTGAATCTCCTGTTTATAATATTCTTCAACTGAATGTGTTGCACAACGGCCGCCTCATATTTCGGTTGGTAGAATACTGGCTAAAAGACTAACCGATTCCATGATCCGAACCCAACCCCGACTGCTCCTGTCTGGAATAAGGCAACCTGGCAGTATCTCAGCCCTCAAGCTTACTACGGACACAGCAGCTAGATACTGAACGGGTGTTACAGTTGAACGATTTTTCCATTGAAACTCCAAGTCAAATGCTCCTCATTCAGCAACTGAACGATGCATGTGGTGAGGTTAAAAGGTAGTGAAAGCGAGGACAATAACCTCAATGGCAAAGATTTCAGTAAACTGCTTGAAAACCAGTGGGCTAAACCCGTTTGAAGATGGTAT
The DNA here is from genome assembly GCF_000715545.1 of Opisthorchis viverrini. Taxonomy (NCBI): domain Eukaryota; kingdom Metazoa; phylum Platyhelminthes; class Trematoda; order Opisthorchiida; family Opisthorchiidae; genus Opisthorchis; species Opisthorchis viverrini. The sequence goes on from NW_008751671.1 coordinate 1,032,019, forward strand.
CACAAGAGCCGGAGCAAAATAAATCGTTGGATGTGTTCGGATCATAACTGATTGTGCGCGATGAGTACTACAGTAGTGTTCTAAAATTCCACATACATGGACACGTTTTGTTAATAGGATTAAGAAACCGGCTTAAGGGCAACCAACGACGGATAGACAGCCGTAAATGGAAGGTTGTAAATCATGCCGCATGATTCCTGAACATCATCTGATCTGGTTAGAGTAAGAAATCTAGTACATTAAAGCGTAGTGATCATGTGACCCAGGCACAGTTAAGGTAAAGTTAAGACATCGCGTGCCAAATGCCAGGTGGGAGACTATGAGACAGTGGACCACCATACAAGAAGGATTCGTTAAACAAATCCATAAACAGGTCGTGAACAACGAAAGCGGACGAAGACGCGTTACATTAGTTGGGTCACCTAAAAAAGTAGTAACAGCAGCTGACACGCTCTAAGGTCTTGAACCGAAAAGTAGACCTTGAATAACGAATTCGCAACTCACCACACCATCCTAACAAGGCGAACATGACTGAGTCAAGTTGGGTTCCGGACAGGAAACAGAGTTGTTGGACGTTCACATGGTAACTGTACTGCAAGTACCGTGGATAGCCTACAAACTCGGAACGTCGAATATTCTCAGCGACCAACACTTATGCGCCTTCTTCTCAAGCATAACCAAGAAACAGCACAACATGGCGACGCAGGTGTTAATTACTCCTCAAGGTCCAAAAGTCAACCACGAACGACAAGAATGGCAGCTACAGATGAGTGAACATTCTTGTGGCGCAGCAGGATTTTGAAGCAGCTTTGGCTGTTTAGTCCGACCTTATGGCACGTAGTTGGGCTGAACACCAGAGTTCGGCAAACCTGCTTTTTGCACAATTTCAACACGTATGCCTTGTAGTTATCTGTCTAGAACGGTCATTCTTATGACAGAAACACACACATAAAGGTTGCTGAAAGATGACAATGCGTTCAAAGCTACAAAACCGTCCCTAAATGCCATGAGTGTAAGCGCATAGACACAGAATAATGCTGATGAAATGAGGTCAATACCAGGGTGGCAAAAATGTATTTTGGCTACCCCTCTAAACACTCATTTTCGGTTAACCAAACACGACCGCTCTTGAAGAAGCAACTCTGACTAAGTGGAAGGCAAACCAAAACGATCGGAATAAAACAGAGCATTTAACGCAAACTCACTGATTGCTCGCTGTGGAAGTGGACTCTGGTTCAGCATTCTCATGGTTCGCAAGTGGACATAGTTGGAGCGTGACTCTTCCTTCACTGATCTCGCTGGACAGCTCTCGGCATTGGCGCTGTAATCGATCCGTGGTAGTTTGGGCTCTCTGATGGTCATGTAGAGCATGACGAATAGTGGCGTTCAACTGAATAAATGGATATATTCAGCAGTGTTTTGATTGTAGGTGACTCGTGACGTAAATACATTCTGGCAAATACGCAGACACAACATCATGCTTTCGGTATGATTGATGTAAGCACTTATAATCCCCAAAATATGAGAAACGTATTCACCCCCTTCGTCTGACAACTACCCACGTAAGTTCAGCTCTTCAACTTGGTATCACGTGCAGTAATTTTTGCCATGTCAAGTAAATTGTCACACCCATCGTAACCAGAAAGAGACAATCCTACATTAGGTAAGCGCGAGTGCAAAGATAGCGCCAACAACCAAGCATAAACAACAGGGAAAAGTTCAAATAACCAACCGTTTTATTAGACCATAGAATGAGCACAGATGCCATAAGTAGGTGCTGATGGTGCCTTTCTCTATCAACTGATTAAACATTACAAGGGCCTGGCGCGGGGTCCACGCTGTACAGTATGAAACAGCCAAACTGTACAACCGGATTCTCCTAGTTGCTGTTGAGAAAAACATTTGAATACAGTACTATTCACTGAGTTTGACAAACCATTCTTTATGCGCTAATCACTTTATGAACTAAGATACAAGGAGGCAAAGTGATCAAAATAAAATAATAATAAAAAGTCAACCCAGAAACCGGGAAATTATTACAAAACCTACCAGAATAATGTCATAGTCAATAAGTTGTAGTTGTTGCAGGTGGAAGGCTCGGTCGGCCAGTAGGCATTGCATCTCTTCTTCATACTCTCTAATACGTCCGGCTTCCTTCTCAGAAAAAAGTGTACGCTCTGAAAGACGGTCGACCGTCTCCTTCATACATTGGGTCTTCTCCCTGCAGGGGCTTGAAGTTATGCAAATCGATTTACTTGATGGAACAAAGGAGATCAAACCGACCTAGTATATTAACTTCTTCCTTCATGACTAGCTTGTACGGGGCGTTGACCAGCTACCCAATTTATTCCGCGAGCGTGAACTTAGGCTGAAATATATTCGAGAAGTTTGTCGAATAGAGGACTTCAACACAAAGTTGCCAAATTTTCATACGGGTAAAAATGATACGTTGCAGTCGTCCCGGTTTTCCAGAATGGGTGGAGCCTGAGGACCGAATGAATCGGCCTCGTGGAGGGCGAATGGAAAGCAAAATTAGGAGAAAACCATGGGTTCCGCACGATTCAGCAGTCAATATTCTCCACCCCTGAATAGCTTACCATAACTGGCTCGCCGTTTTGGGTGCGATCGACGTAGACTCAGTGCTGGGTAAAAGTGAAGGGTTCCGTTTGTAGAGCGTATGCTTCCTCTTTGAAGTGATCGTGAGGGCGTTTCTGACAGATTTGCGATAAGTTATATGTTCCAAAAGGACCTCTGTATCCGTTTAGGTCGACACATCAATATGTTTAGCTTGGGGTCAACCCACTGAGTGCCTCTGATTTAAATACCTGTTTTGCGAAAGGCATTTTGGATGTGAACGAATCGAAAGCGACACCACGTCACCGCTAAGCAGAGCAGAGGTCTCAATCTACTAAGGTTGCTGCTACTGGCATTTTTAACGAAGTTTTCAGGCCAGGAGGTTTGAATGCATCGGTTTTCAAGCGCAGTTTGTGGGCTGAGGAAGAACTAAGTTTAAATGCAGTCGGTTGTGGGAGGGGGTGGAGAGGACCAGTGTGTCAGAATTTTGTAAAAAGGATAACTCGAAGCAGCTAGAACAAGAGTCCACGAAGTAGTAAACATGCTCTTGTAAGATCTGCAAAGGCCAATGGTTGGAAAGTGAATAATGGAAAGAGCCTCGGATGTGCGGTTCACAGTCGAGGTGTGTGAGGCTTCTAGTCCGCAAGTTGATACTGTTCATTCAAAAAAATCAAACCACAAGGTTATGTGTTACCTCAACTATTAGGACCAAGATGATACGTACTATCCTGGCCCTTATACTCTTTGGGGTAATCGGATGGGAACCACTGGTAGGCCATTCTAACTAATGGGGAGAATTCGAAGAAGTTTCACAAGGCCCGCAAGGTGTTGTATTTGTGTTTCAGATCGCTCTCCCAAGTGTAGGCCAATTAGCCTTCCTATGACCCACTGAGCTATACTGGAGGGTTCACTTTAACACTCGCAGAGTTTCTCATAGCAGGTAGGCCAGTGGATAGACGTCTGACGAATGAGGTCCCTGATCTTCCACGTTTGGAATTGAAGCGGGCACGGCGAATAGTCCCAAAACAAACTTGTACTGCTGTAGCACAACAGCGTTGACAGTCGCGGTTTACGATTTGGTCGCTTCGCCTCATTCGAATCGATGGCCTGCATCTCCAGAACAAGTGTCTCCTTGGGTACTTATCTGCGGTATCCAGCTCCGATTTCACCTGCTTAGGACGCCCTGGCAGTATCCCAGCCCTCGTACGACCATGGCATTCACGACTAACAATACTCTTATGCCACATCGGCCGTCGCGTGGTGCCATCAGCCGGGTCGCCTTACTTGCTGCATACAGCAGGGCAGGTAAGCGAAAACAGGCTACTGCTGACGCCTCCCTTCTCCCTCTTTCACTTACAATTTCTTCCCCTCTTCCCACCCCATTAATAACTCTCTCCTTGTAGGCCCAGCACTTGGGACTGATGATTCCGTTCGTCATGCATCGGTTTTGCGTGCAGCATCTGCTCGTCACATGGTGCCGACATCTTCAGGAATCTCCAAATCAGTCCTCAAGCCTCGACACCCAGTCTATCTGGCCGCGTTCAATGTCCGCACTCTGAAGCAAGCAGGACAACAAGCTGCTCTTGCACTCACACTGGACTCGCTTGGCATTGATGTGTGCTGTGTCTCAGAAACGAGAATTCAAGAAGCAAGCACAGTGGTTGAGTTAACCGCCCCGTCAGTCTCCACTAGCTTCCGGCTGCGCACCTCTGGTGATCCAGAGGCTGTTGCGGCACGATGTGCAAGAGTTGGTATCGCGCTGTCACCGGGCGTAGGTATCTTTACTTGACTGGATACCTGTTGATAGTCGCCTCCTTGCAGTTCGTCTGGCAACGTCTGTGAAGGGAGTCTCACAAGCGGAAAGTTGATAGACGTCTGTTTATCGTGTCTGCCTATGCCCCAACTGATTGTAGCTCTGACACCGTCAAAGACAGGTTTTACGACGCCCTGAATGCTCTGCTGCGGCGAGCTAAAAGCTCAGACATTGTGGTGGTTGCCGGAGATATGAATGCGCAAGTGGGCAGGCTCAGTGCATCTGAGACTCAATTGGGAGGTCGACATGGACTGGACTCGGTACGTACGGACAATAGTACTAACTTCCGAAATAGCCGAAGTCGTCTGGCCACATGGTATCCTCCAACGGCAGGCCGGCCGCAAACTCAAATCGACCACATTGCCATCAGTAACCGATGGCGCGGATCAATAACTGACTGCCGGTCGTTTTGGAACATATTTGTGGACTCTGACCAAGCGCTCGTCCGGAGTTGCTACTCTCTATGTTTTCCGGGGTCGCGTAATGTGCGGACAAATCGCTTGGCAACTGGTAGACTGGCAGATCCGGATGTTGGACGAATTTACCAGAATCGTCTTCTAGAGTCTCTTCCAAATGCTCCACCATCGGATGTGAGCTCATACTGGGACGAGTTTGCCGCCTCTTTGCAGAGTGCTAGGAATTTTGCTTGTGGCACGACCCAACCAGGCATACCCAAGCACTGGATATCAAACCGAACGCTGGCACTGCTTAAATCTCGGGGAAATATCCCAGCCGGTCCCGAACATAGCCCGGTGCGACGAGTAATCAGACGTCAATTGAAAGTGAGCGTGCGAGCCGATCTTGAAGTATGGTGGATACAGAAAGCCAAGAAATGGAAGAGGCCCAGAAAGCCGGTCATGCCTGAAGATTATTTCAGTTGACCCGTGCAACCAGTTCCGGGAATTGAGACGTCTTCAGGTGTTCGACAATCGTTTTCTCAGAATCATAGCTCGTGTGGGTTGGGATTGGTGAATCCGTAATGAGGCAGTTAGAAAGCGCGTTTTCGGTTGTGCAGCGGGTACTCCCATTGAAGAATTTGTCAGCACCAGAAGCTTCATTGTTTTGGACATGTGTTGCGTATGCCGAACCATTGTTTGCCGAAGAGTGCTGTTTTCCATGCCCAACTCAGAGTGGCGTAAACAGAGAGGTGGCCAACCCTTGACTTGACAGAGGAGTATGAAGGAGATCACGAAACGCTTGGGTGCTGTCGGTGCTACTTGCCTTCCAGGATGGGGACCGCATGATCTTCACTGTGCCTGGTTGGAGACACCACAGGATATGCCTGCCAATCGATGTCAGTGGCGTTCTTGTTGTCAGTTTCTATCCAGATTGCCCGAGTGAATGTCTAGAGGTATAGGCACCTCGGAATGATTGTGGTAAGCTAGCACTAAGTCCCTTCCCCATCCACGTTTACTCTTTTCTTCATAATAAGTCTTTCAAATAAATCATGGTTGTGCGGCAGTGAAGCATAGGTGTTAAACACTGATGTTATGCTGTCGATGATGATGATGATGATGCTTAGGACGAGAGTTAGAAGCGCCCAGCGCGGCCATAGTGGAAACTGTGGCCAACCGGAGAGTTTGGTGCACATTTTGCAGTCTTTCTGGATCACGCACGATTCGAGATGTGCTCCTTATAATCGGCTTGCAAGGAAACTCTCAAAACGTCTCCGTCGCCTGGAGAGCACCGAGGAACTACGATATACGTAAACATAGTCTCGGATGGGCGCGAAGTAACTGCGTAGAATGGGAAGAAGCAGATGTGTGGTGCTGATTTCCGAATATGCCATTAGAAACAGGGATTCGGCGAATACCGGGTCGTGATTGGCTGTAGAGTCCACACTTTTGAGCAAGCAGAGCTTGCCTTGATGCCAGACCACCAAGCAGGCCAGAATTTTGAGCAATCTTGTGCGCGGTAGGCTTCTCGTAATTGCGAGTGTTAAAGTTTTAGCCAGTGTCAATCTAACCTATTTGGGTCTATCTGGAAGAGGGAGATGCTCCAGACGGGTGGAGTGAATCGCTGATAGTGCCCATCTTTAAAACAACTTGAACACCGCGGTTCCGAAAATCTTCCAGATTTCACCTCATTTCACAGACGACGAAGGGGAACGAGAACGAAGAGAGTGGACATTTATGTCGGGCCTCGATTTGCATGGAAGCTCTTGGAGAGCTCAACATACACCCTCGCACGCCCAGAACTATGTGAATCTAGGGACCGGAATATCCTCACACATTTCTGAATCATCCTATGTTAAGAAAGTATGGTCAGGATCACTGATCAATCAACAAAATCGAACAACCAATCAATTCAATTTATCATGTTCAAACCGCATGCCAGGGTTACATTGGTTCCACCTGCTACAGTCTCCATCAACGGATAGTGAGAGAGTGAGGTATACAGCCAAGCGTTCGAGGCGATGGCATGTTTGGCTAGTTCGGGGACCGGGTAGCTACACATTGGAGGCAATAGCATTGATGCGACAGTGCCACCAACGGTGCGATTGGGCCATCTCTATCAGTGCCATTAAACATTGATGAGCTAAGTCACAGGGTCCCCATCCAGAGAGGCGAAAGCTGCCGAACAACACACTTCACTGGCTAGTGTCTTTATAATTCGTCGACAAGTCATAAAATGTCCAACTCTGTTGCGTGATAGATCCTTCTCCCGAAAACTATCTGCGGCACCCGAGTGGTAATAATCCGATGTTCCCACCAGACCCGAGAAATGCTTCGCAGACACCTATGGTCAACCACTGACATCTTTCGTATGACCTCTGCACGGCTTTGGCCCACGCACCGCCGCAGTGGAAACTCTGCCCTTGACAGACAAACTCACGTCACGTCAGCGCAACACAGGTGACGGAGGTTGGCAAAAACCGCCATGGTCTTCCCGATTCTAAACGTGATCTCACCTCCAGTGAGTCCATTCTAACTTATACAACTTCTCAGGTGAACAAATCTGTCTAATACGTCGATTGGCTCGTCTGCGAGCACGAGATCAGGGTTTGATCTCATTCGGTCGGATAGCAGCACTTCACACTGCGGATGTGCGGCATATGCCAAATCGTGCGACTGAGTCGCTCAGGTTATTTAGATGGTTTGCATTCAGGAGTGATCTGAGACAAGGAAAGCAATACCGTCCGCACACTCGTTGTCTGTGGGCAAACAAACAGACCCCCGGGGTTTAAGAGAGAGGAAGAGAAGTTTCGAGCAACATATCAGTGACAAAGTTGAAGGGCAAAGTTTAAATGGGACAGTCTTGTCTTACGCCACTTAACATGACAAACACGTGCGAAAGCTTCCCGTATGCTCAAACTCGACCGCAATAAGATGCATACAGCGTACTCATAAGATATATGGAGGGGCGCCCTTGATCGCCATACACCGCCAAAGTTTCCGACGATCGACAGGATCAAAAACGACAAAGTTGGGACCCAGTCTCATTATCACGAATCTGCCTCTCCATAATTGAGTAACCTGCACAGAATAACGTAAGAGCACATTGAATGCGCTGGATACACGGCTGATGCAACGATTGTTTTCGCATGACGTGCTTGCGCCCATTCCGAAAACTGGGATGACGGCCGAGAAACTCCATTAGATCAGTATGCTGTTTTCATTTCAAATTTTTTACAGTGTTGTTGTCAAATTGTTCACCAGGACCTCGCCATTTTAAGGAAGGGTGAAGGAAGCGGGCCGCCAGCGATAGGTGTCTTCCTGCTGTTGTAAGACTGTTATCTCACGCCCTATTTCTGTTTTTGATAGCGGATTGGTGTCAACGTTCCATTCATGCCAACTGAGGTTGTGCGGAGGGAGACCAGCTCAACCGTCCTTCGAAGTGTATCGCTTGGACGAATAAGTCGTAAAGCCGCCATAGACCAAAAAACAGGGTTTTGGCTGATTCTAATGTGAGCCAATCAAAATTGAGCACATTTGGCTCGACGATTCTTATCCAATCACAAAGATCCCGGCATAGCCGTATGAGAAAGCTTGTGGAAACTTTATAAGCACAAGGGTAGCAAACTTCATTTGTCCCCACTATGTACTCTATCAGGCTACCGAACCTTCTGTTACACCTTAATGGTTGGAACAGCGAGCCAAGGACTGACTTCGGAGTAGTGATTCACGGAAAGGTAGAATTGGTGTTTGGTTATTGGGGAACGAAAGACAATAAATCGCAGACCTGATAATAGGGAGGGGCAACAGCGCACACTTAGCCACCGCATAGCATATGCACACGAAGAAGAATGACTTCAGAATTCACCAAAAGTGAGGATGTTCGCTGCATCTTATCCCAGCGCACTATTCCAAATGCATTTTCATCACGTTTTAACCAAGACAATGACACAGCTCTGTGATACCCTACAGCAGGCCCGAAGAAGATGTTGACAAACCTGATAGCCTACTAAACGGATTGTCGAATGAAAGTCAGTAGACAAATTACTTGACATTTCGTGAGGGTTGGTCGTGTATTGGGAGCCAGCTGCTTCCTGTAGAGAATAAAAAGCATGGAGATGAGGTCGCAAATATGTAGTTGTAGGATTTCTGCTGATTAGGACCTGGGCACTAGTTGAACAATTCATTGACCATTTCAAAGTACAGACGCGGCATTTGAGAGAAAATTTCGGTTATGTTCGTGTTGTTGAAATTATGGTTACATCTCGGCTCAGATTTAAGCTAGGAGCAGAAAATTGTACAGAAAATGCATTGAGCCCTGGAAACAAGCCAAAAAACTGACATGCGGTTTGTCATATTCAAAACTGCATGCAAAGAGAAAGTTCGAAAAACTTTTAGACATGCCACAGCCGAGAAGAATTCAGGATTCTCTCGGAAGTGATTTGCTACTTCTTTAAATGACTCGGCCAATAAGATCTCGATTTGATGTCATCTCTGTCAGCTTATCCGGCTTTTGATGAATCATGAGAGAGATGGAAATCAGAGATATGCCACCATAGGTGCCCCTAATAAGCAAAACGAGACCCAAGCATTTGAGACTCCCGCGCTGATCCTGTTTGTCGCAGTCGGAATGGAACAGCCCCCAAACAACTGACGAGTTCGTGGACCACAAATCCACAAGAATTAGGCGGAAACAAACAAAAAACTCTATTACACTTCTCCAGCCGCGCAACTAAGACCAAGCTAGTCCATTTTACCTGCACCAAAATAGTCAACCTGAGAAAAGCATCTTTACGCGGCTCAAGTCAGTTAGCAGCCCAACTGTGACCGCAATGCTTGCCGTCTCTCAGAGAATAGAGAAGCACGTATCAGCGGCAACTTGAAGGTCCACCTATAACCCGGGACACACCTTGACCAACCAAAGTACACCTACTGGCCACATGTAATTCCGTTGACCCCATGCAATCACAAACTGCCATAATGAGAAACCACACATTCAGAACGCCAGAGTTCGGTGAAGCAATCTTGGTTAAGTCGAAGTAACAGCATATATGCGAAATTTCACCGTCACCAATACATCCGTCGTTTGTAAATTTCGGTAGCCAGTCTGATGCCACACGATGTTCGTCACTAACACATATCCTTCCACAGACGATGAGCACTGCAAATTCTCGAAGGCCGTTGATTAGCAGCTGGCTCGCTTCTCAGTGCCATCCTCAAGTTTGTAGAGGAAGAGCTGTTTTCCAAGTTTTCTGCTTACTTATCCAGTCTCTGCGGTTTTGCTGTACACCGCCATTCTGGTATTCAAGCCACTATATACCAATATTGCGAATTTCTTCGCTCCATCGTCACACCTATGCTCTTTGTAACGCCGGCCGCGAACTCAACTGTCCAAGGCCACGTTGTCTCACCAGTGGATTTAGTCTTTTGTTCAAATCAACCAGCTGGCTCACTGCAACACAACTGCTTCTCCAGATCCCTTGTTCCGGCTCCCCAGCTTTTGTAATTCCTAATTTTTTACCACATGCTGGGCGGAGTGTTGTTGCCCGCCATCTCGAAAATGTAACGATCCGACCTTGCTTAAGCTTGATTCTTCCGGCAATTCTGAGCACCCACAGATTTCATCAGCGATGTTTTTATCCCGTCTGCACTATTATGCTGTTGCCTACGTTATGCCATCCACAAGCTAGGAATAAACATTATCATAATTAGTAAGTTAAGGCTTTTCGCCAGCATTAGTCAACCGCCACCCTCTCATTTGGGCATCTGGGACAAGGGATCTGATTGAGGACCCAGGCGCTTTTCTGTGTGCGTCTGGGTATTATGACAGCATCTGAATCTACTATAAACGCAAAATTCATGATCGAAGATGCCTTGTATCACGCCGGTTATTGCGTTACGCCACAAGCGCGGCCGCCTCACTTGTTGCATAAAATTGGCTTCTAAGAAAAGACATAATTGCACCCATCCATCTTTCTCAGTATCGACTCTACTTCAGTGCCACTCGTTTCTTAGGCTGACATATAGAATCCCAGTCAAGCATCTAAAATTGAAAGCTGAGTACCATTGCTTACGCCAGATACCTTTCCTTCTCTGTTCGCACCTTGCCTTCCAAGCGCGTCGAAATCAAAGTGAGACAAGAGCTTATAACATGTTGCAAAAGAAACTGACACTGATAAACATGTTGAAGAATATGACCAAAATGGACTAAATAATCGTCCAAGCCCCAGTGTGTGCAAGTTGTTGAATTTGCATCTGCAGCGTTTTTTATGGATTTTTGGGGGGTGCATGACTTACCTTTGGTTTCAGTAGGAATGAAGACCTTTCATGCGCCAACAGTGATTACTTAGGTTTTCGGGTCACTCCAGAGTTCGATAGTGCGTTTCAGTTACGTGTGTCAATACTGACATGCCCTGTAACGGTCCTGACGCATGTAGCGGGATAGTTATGACCCGATAGATAGCTCAAATTGAGCAGAACCCAAAAGAGACGCCTCGGATTGCCAGTGCAAATTGATGGCGTTCCACCAAGCTGGGGGCTCGGTTGGAATTAAACAAATATTTTGGATATTTTTGGGCTGGCCGGTCAAAAAAATAACTTGAAAAGAGTAAACAAAGTTTAAAAGACACTTCTACACTGCATATAAGTTGTGCAACGGCCATAGGATTACATAATCTAAGTTTCCCCTCAGATGTTCCTCACTCTGCAGAATTTCTGGAGTGTGGCATTCTACTTGATGGTCCCAAAAAACTGATATCGGATAGCGAAAAATGTTGCTCGCCGAGCGCGGGGTCCACGGTTATGGTGGCACCCACAGTGTCAGGGCCCTGAAGGTTAGGTGACATGAACTATGTTAATCCGCAATACGTTCGAAATCGGTTTCGTTTTCCCCTCGTGCAAATTTGTGAAAGAAGTATTTCGTTTTTCAATCTGTTCACAGAGTACAAGTTGAAATTTTCGCACAACTTCCCATTTACATCTAGTCCGAAAGATGGCATCAATTTATACCGATTGCCCCCTGCAGCCATTGATGGACCACAGCAGGTGTGGACGAAATGGCTGCCCGGTGAACGTAAAACGCGGTATGCAATGCCAAACATGCAAGGCCTGGTGGCATTTCAAATGCGCGGGTTTATAGGACGGCCAGATGGGCCGACTAGCTAACTCTCCTGACCCGTTTGTCTGCGCCAGCTGCCTCTACGTTAAGGGTGCAATGCATGCCCCAGCGAAGAGGGGAGCCCCCAAAAACTGTACCCAATCCCCAGTGCAGATTCAGAAAGACCACTGTCAGGTTCCTCCTTAATCGGGATACTCGACGCGAAATTAGAGCGTCTTTTAAAAGCACTGGAGGATTCAGGCGCTAAGAATGCAGCGACCTGGACGAAAGTTGACAAGGAACTTCCTTCGCTGAACCAATAATTCGCGATATCCATACCGGGTCCTATGCATTCGAAGAAAATAATACACCTCTCTGACGCGGCTACAAAGACTGCGACAGCGTCTCTAGTAAACAGGCGCCTAAGGGAAAGAAGATTAATAATCTGAGGGTCATTATCCGAAAAAATCACGCCAGTGAAGCCGGCACAATCAATCCTTAGCAATGTCCTCATCAAGCCTGTCCAATCTATCCACGCAGAATCGTTTCACCAGAAGGGAAGCGAGCGAACGCATGGACTTCTCGTCACTCTTTCTTCCCAATCTGACGCACAGAAGATCTTGGAGCGAGCTGGCAGCATTCAGAAGGCCAACCCAATGGTCAGGCGTCTATCTGAGGATCGCCCTCTAGACGCGCGAAAGCTCAGTCACAACAGGTCAGGGGCGGCGGCACGAAACAGGCCTCCACCGGGCACAAACTCAGCCGACCCCAAACTCATGATCAAGCCTATTGTGGTCATATCCCCCTGTGCTCCCGAAAGCAGGCCAACGAAACCAGCTGGTCTCCGGACAGCACTTTTTATTCGACCACCAAAGGCCTCTCACCCACCAAAAGCAGTGATGCCCTGGAGGAGGCAAACCTCACATGCAAGCAGCGCCCAAATTACGTGGAACTATCAACGCTTTTCTCCGCAGCAGCTGCAGCTATACACTCCTCAACGAAGCCACAGTCTCCGAACTGTACTGAGTCAGTTGTGCAGGGACAAGCAGCGAAGCCAATCTTCAGCTCCACTCCGTCAAAAGCGGCCTCTCTGCTTGTGGGCACAACCGTCGCCCAGGACCCCGACAACCTAAGCCATAAACATGACTACAGCAATCCGGAGAATCCCTCGTACATCCAGTTGGCCACGCTGATTGCTGGCGGATCGGGTGTTCACACAAACCCGAAAGAAGGGCGACTGCAGCCAAAAAAGCCATATAAAACTCGCCATATTAGAAAACTGCTGGCTGGCTTCAAGGTGCATTCCTCCGGGAAAACTAGCCTCTTGAGGGCGCCACCAAAATCATTACTTCTTGGTGGCACGACCCAGCGCTCATGGCCTCAGAGACACTTTTCCGGTTAAACCGCGCCAAAACGCCCCAGGATCCAGAAAGGCGAAAGGTTGCAGCAAACCTCTGAGCAACAGCAAATCTGGTCGACGAAAAGGAGATGCTGAAAAAGCTACAAACAGCATCGATCGAAAAAACTCCGTCCCACAAAGCCAAAAAGCCCGAGCAAACCGAGCTTTCGCGGAACGAAAAAAACCCAGCAGGCGAAAAGCACCCCCAGAAACCACAAAGGCCGGAAGCAGACAACATCGCCCCAGAGGCCCCCTTGGAG